>NC_060254.1:77686949-77992403 GCF_921293095.1 Ischnura elegans | reverse complement strand
AAAAATAATTAAAGAAGAAAACATCACAAAAATTCTAATGAAAAAAAACAATATTTAATAAAGATATATAATTTTAACAATAATAATTAATTTTCCCTTTTATGAATTGTAATATTCAAAAGCAAAAAAAAGTTATTTTTTACGATCTTATTGTATATACTATTTGAGCTCGAGTGTCGATAACCGAATGTATATCAAACTTCTATCCAGTGATAAACGAGGTATTGATGGCATAAGCAATAATCACAACAGCAACAGTAATGAAAACAAACTATGTAACCTTACGCGCTGGAGTGGGGATGGCTTCTTTAAATCTTAAAGATGGTGGGTAGGAGTCCTCAAAGCAGGGTTTGCAATTAATTATCTTTATAGTCACCTAACTTCAACCTTTTTAAACTCTTTTTCTGCCGTATGGACAGCCATTTCAATAAACTAACCACCTTAATAAAAACCCTACTTACACTTTCAGATACATATCTTACCATCCAGAAGTCAACAAATTTCCGGGTTACGATTCATCTACATCTACATAATACTACGCAAGCCGCGTGGCAGGGGGTGTCAGAACACCAGCCGTTTACAGCTAAAAAAAAATGAAGTGCTCTAACGAAGTTGGGACTGGCGTTTATTTAAAGTCCTTTATGGTTCGGGGGGAAAAACGAATTCCCATATCTTTCCGTTCGGCAAAAAATCTCCCTTAATTTATCGCTTCTATCAGACCTGGAAATATAGTGTGGCTCTAATATTAAGTTCTCGGTGTCGCTCTCAAAGATATCCATTCTCAATTGTTCAAGCAATCTAAGCCTAGCGCGCACCCTCCGAGTCTCCAGTGGCTCCCTGGCCAATTCGCTTAACATCTGGATAACACTGTCTGTACGCTCGTAGCAGTTTTTGACGAACCACTCAACCTTCCTTTGCATTTTGTTTAGTTCGCGGATTAAGTCTTTCTGCACCGGATCCCATACGCTCGCTGCATATTCAAGGTGCGGTCGGACGAGAGCGAAATATCACCTTTCTTTTACTTTCTCATCCGAAAATCTTCCCACAATACGCTTGACGAATCCTAATTTCTTCAGGGCTATTCCGCAAATATTCTTTTTATGTGTTCCCCACTAGAGGATAGAGGTTATCGTTACTCCCAGGTACTTTACTTCGTCTGCTGCCTTTATGTTAATATCACCCACAGCATAAGCATGGTTATAGTTGGACGAACTCCGCAAAAATGTACTTCAGTGCATTTGCTCAGATTAGGTTCGAGTCCCCAATCTTGGCTCCACAAATGAACGTTCTTTAAGCCCGATGATAGAATTTCATAGTCAGAGTGATCGCTAATTTCGCGATAGATGACAGCGTCGTCAGCAAATAAACGTAACAGGTAGAGGAAAGGTCACATATAGACATTGCATCATGCTCTCAAGTCATTTCACGGCCCTCTTGAATAGAAATCATACTCCTCTACATAATGAATGACCGACAACCCTGACCACTTCGATGTGAAAACCGTCAGAGAAGCCAAAGAAAAAGGCGCTCTCCTGCTCTCCTCCCATTACTTTCTTCCCCATAATATATCCTTTCCCTTTCGCGACGAGAATTTTACAAGGCCACACATCCAAGTGCTAAACTGCAGGGTTTTTTAGTAAGCTTTTCCCTTCTAAGCTTTTTAATTGGCGATCGGGGTTGGATGAGTGCCAGGTTTGTAGTATTTTTAAAAGTGTGCCTGTATGCAGGGGTATTAACCCATCGTCAGAGTAAAAACATTGTAGGAGAGTGCTGGTGAGTATACGGTATAAGGCACAAAGTAGTATTTTTAAAAGGCTTCTAGGTGTTGCAATGATTAAAAAACGACTTCAATTAGACGGTAAAATGTTCACAAAGGGAAAATTTTCAATTACTTTGAAAAAAATTAATGCTGCATGCGTTTTTAAAAAATTCGTACTTATTCGCCCCACAGTGCAAAAAAAAACTCAATACTTCATGCGTCTCTAAAAACATTCGCACATTGCTTCACCAAAATGTATTAGTATTTTGAGGCTTTTGGTAGTTTAAGGTACACTTAAAATGCTTCGGTGATGCAATGATTTCAAAACGACTTCAAATAGACGTTCAGTAGGTTCAAATGGGCTTTTTTCCATTATTTGGAATAGAATATAGGTCGCATGCATCTCTATGATAATTGGTACCTACTTACTCCATATTGTTTCACCAAAATATCAGGTCATATAGTGTTTTGGGATATTTCAAGGATTAAGTTCAAAGGGTATAATAAGCAAGAGTTATAAATACTGTGACATTCAATATCACTTGAACTCCTTCGCGCGCAAGCCAATCCACTCTTCACCTGGGGCTTTCCATTAGGTTCTCCCCTCAGAAACAAACCGCAGAAACACTCGCCGAGAGGTCGGAGTGAAAATGCGAGGAAGGAAATAGGGGAAAAGTGAAAGAGAGTGATTGAGCGAGGTGAGACGAGCAGGTTGCCGCACTTGGCACTCCGTCAGATATGAAAAGAGAGAGAGAGAGAGAAACAAGGAGTCGCAGCGAGGGGAAGAGGGCTTTCATTCCGAGATGCTTCACTCTTCATTTACAACCTCAAATTCCTCTCCTCTCCGTTCTCCACCCTTCAGGCCGTATCACACTAGCGACTGCGGCCGGCGCTGCGGCTGCGACCGCGACTGCGACTGGCCCGTCGACCAATCAGAGCGAGGCAGTCGACGCTGCGACTGCGACTCCGAAGAATAGCCGACCGGCTATTCTTCAGAGTCGCAGTCGCAGTCGCAGCCAATCAGAGAGCTCCATTTCAATCTCGCGCGCTGGCGGCAGACGTGTTTGTTTGTTTTGGTTACCGTAGCGAGGGAAGTTCAAGAAGGTTATAAGATAACGCTGAGATAATTTCGGATTTTTAAAGTGAAGATGGAAGCCCAGTATATTGGATATTGCACCCGAGTACACAGGTGAATGAAAATGAAGTACGTTTTAACATATTTTAGGAACATTTTCAACAATTGCTGCTCTCTATCTATTCTTTGGGCTTTCGTAAACAAACAAGCCACAAGCAGAAACGTTCATACGTGCGCATGCGCGATCGTGGCGTCGGCCGCAATGTGTGATGGGGTGTAGTCGCAGCCGCAGCCGCAGTCGCGGTCGCAGCGGCGGTCGCAGTCGCTAGTGTGATACGGCCTTTCGTCATCCGTCATAGCAACCAAACCACCAACAGAAGGAATCCTCAGCCACATGATACCCTACGAGCTACTTGGAAGGTGTCTGAAATGTGATTTTTTTTATTTCCTGGCGTATGATACTGGTTAAATCGTCTCGGGTTTTCAACCGGGTGAGTTACTTGTAGGCCAAAGTTTCGATTACTGCCTCTGCCATCGTTCTCAAGGCAATCCGATAATAGTATCCGACTAGACTTACCGGAAAAATCCGCCGTGGCAGTACAGATTATCGGGAAGAACTACCGAATCACCAAATTCCTGGGAATCGCACTGGACGAAAAATTAACACGGAGCGCAAACACCATGGCGGGAATAAAAAAGGCTAAAGGTGCAGCTGCAGCCATACACCCACCATTAAAAAGCCCACACCTAGCATTACACCAGATGAAAAATTTATACACGGCCATGATCAGGCCGATCCTAACGTACGGATACCCCTCATAGGACTCAATTGCCGGCACAAACTTACAGTCATGCATAATAGGGCTTAACCCGTTAACCCAGATCATCACGGGCGCCTCCTAGTTCGTCCGCAACGAATAAATGCACGATATCCTCCAAATTAAAACAATAACACAATGCCTAAACGACATCTCCAAAGCCTTCAAACACTCGCTAAACAGAACACAAACTACACTGCTACAACCAATCTGGAACTACCGAGACAACCCACACTTCAAATTCAATAGACCAAAAAGAGCAATTACTCACCCTGAATAATAACACACAAACAGCCAAATTGCTCATTAACTCCCCATTACACAGAAACGCTGAAATCCGACTATTTTCAATAGCTGAGCATCGTGAACAATATAAAAACACGAGTATTTTCTTTCATAAAATAAAATATTGAAAAATCATGAATTTTAAAGATTTTTCTTTAACAAATGATGTTTTTCCGAATTTGAAAAGGGTTAAAATTAGTTTAAAACTCATGACTTATTACAGTTTCTTTTAAATTATTTTCCCCCTGATTTGGACCCCCCCCCCAAACGAAATTCCTGGCTACGCCACTGACCAGGGGTTTGACGATGGACTTCTTCGATCGAAATCCAAGTGTTCAACCCATTCTAGAAGCTATTATCCCAGGCTAATAGGGGAGTCGATCGAAATCACAAAAAAAATCAATACGTTTTAACAGGGCTAGACGGATACTATCTAACTAATGCTTGGAATATAGTGTTTCCGAAACCGGCGAATCACAACGTAGCAGCGGGGAACGAGGGCAATATAAACGCGCGAAAAATCAAAAGAGAAAAAAATCATTCGCCTAGATACGGATCAACGTAAGGACTTGAGGCATCGAGGGAAAATTAATTATTACAATATATTTATTGTGTATAAAATTATGATCTTTGGCAGTACCGTATATGGGTACTTTGCCTATTCTGGGGTGACTTTGTAAAACCAGTCGGTAAAAGATAAAAGCGGTTTCATCACTATGATGAAGTTGTTGAAATGTCAAGACAATAACTATATGAGTTTCTATCTCATTAGATGCTTTAGGCAAATGATTTTTACCTGTGGATTTTCGCACAATTTGCGGGTGACTCCGTAAAGAGATCACCGTGGCTAGTCCCGGTATTCTTAAATAGGGTAGTTTCCTTCATCAAAGAAAACGAAAGGCATTGGTTGCGATTCGTTACCCACCATTAGTGTATTCATGATTTAAAAATCATTTAGTTTTAGAAATACCGGTTTAGACGAATGGCAATGGTCGATTTTATCCTCATTTGAAAAATGCCAGATTGGCGCCCATGCGATTCCACTCCACATGACGTCACAGGGATCTAGTTTCTATACGAGTAGATAGGAGCTTTACATCGTCTGAGAATACCAATACATGCATGAGGCACAGAACACAGGGAAACATGTCTTAATAATCACCTATTAAAACTGGCTAAGGTTCGAAAGTTTTCTTCGTTTGATAAGGTATTAATAATCCTTAGTTAAGCCGAGCGCTACCAGCTAGCAGGGTACTCTGCTACCTGCTTGTATCCTGCGTCGTATCAGCGCTCAAAGCCTCGCCCCAAGGTCACCTCACTTGCAGCAGCGGGAACCAGAACGACGTCACACGGAGTTTACCCTGCATTCATAGTTAGCCGTAGCGTTTTCGCGCGTTTGAAAATTTTCACTTTTCATTTAATCGCGAAAAATGGATATCGTCATTTAAAAATCTAAAAGCGTGAAATGCGTACTCCAAGAGTAATAACCTAAAAAGATTATTATTCCTGGAGTTATTTTCTGGCAATAAAAAAATAATCTTCGAGCTAAAGACGCCCGGTGAAATCCCGGTGAAACTGTCGTCTACCTACGACAAACAACGCGGCGAAAACCCGAAAGTTGGAGAGAATAACGAATCAAGGACGTCACGGAAGACTACGAGAGGATATTGCTCTCACTACTAGCACAGCACGTCCCCAGAACTTCGCCGCAATACGAGCGCTCATGGAGGCACAATTCATCATCAATAATCCCAAACTGCTAGTTGGCTGGAGCCATTGAGATTTCCCCTCTGAATGCCCCAATCAAATCTCTTCCAATCAGTACACACATTTAGAAAGCCATAAGTTCCATCCGAAATAACGTGACGGGGAGAGCAATCAATACAAGGAGTCCTAAAGCAGGAGGTGATTCGCAAACGTTCGATTCAAAGGGTGCCTTGCAATTTCCGGGGGGGTTGCGCACTAATTTCCCCGCAGATACCTTGGAAAGCATGCATTACCCTGGTCCGCATCCGTAACGACATATGTAGCAGTTTAATATGGGTTCATAAACGACAAATCTGGATGGACTTAGTAAAAATTCAAATGTAATACGGATTCGCAAATGAAAAATGTGGATTGATAACACTACTAAAACGGGTACATTTTTTAGAAAAAATTAAGTACAGGAAATACTATTTAGTCGATGAATTTTTAAAGCACATGATATAACGTAGAACTAAATTCTCTTTCGTATGCTTTTTATTGCATTGAAATCGATTGCTTCGTTTAGACGCTAGAGTTCCTCAAACTCGAGTATCTTGCTTTTTTTTACAGACAGTAGATTGTTCCATCACTACGGCATTCAAATTCCCTGACGTTACCCTGATCATTTCTTTCACCCCCTGCGAAACACCCTTGGGGATGACACGCAGGGTATTATGAAGATTTAGATTGCACATCGTCTTCACTCCCGTCGGCCCCGAATATTTTAGCAAGTAATAGGCGTCAGTTGATCGGAACACGTTTTTTATCATCAACGTAAGGACTTGAGGCATTGAAGAAAAGTTAATTATTATAATGTATTAATTAAGTATAAAATTAATATATTTGGCAGTACCACATATGGGGACATTACCTACACTGGAGTGACCTCTGTAATATGATTTAGAATAAATAAAAAGGTTAAAATACATTAAAAATAAAAAACACTACGCCTCCTTGCCGGATATCAATAAAGATTCTACATGGAAACCAGGTTAATAGGATGAACAGAGTGAGCATTAATATCAGTTGGAAAAAGGCATTTTTTTGTAATTCTAAGAAGATCTAACTCTAAGTGTACCATGACGGTATGATTGGGGGGAAGCGACCAAGGAGTAGCCCGTGGGAATAATCGCAACGAAAGGCCTCGAACTAGTTTTGAATAACTTAATGGCTAAGGGTAAGAAAAAGAAAAAATACATCAGTATGAAAAATTCACGGCTACGCTTAAAGTCACCGAGTGCGTCCACCGGGTTGCGGATGGTGGGTCGACAACTGGATATAGAGGTTAGCTGCGAAATAAGCGGGTTCTCTCGTCGAATAAGCAGTCGCGGACAAAAAGCGACGGGGGTATTGGTCTACCCTTGGGTAAGTTACGCCATTAAAATGATACCGTAACCCGTGAAGATGCCGTGACTTGTCAACTGGGGGCTGCCAACAATTACGCCTCTCATCACCCGGGGGAGAGGGCAGCAGTTCTTCTTCATATGTGCGAAGGTGGAGACTATACTGGTCAGAACAGTGATATACATTTCACTACTGGCGTGGACACACTTACTTTAACGGCTGTAGTACTGCGATGTGGAAAGCAAGGGGAAACCACCACATCATCATCCTGAGGAGTCGCTGCTACTCCACTCACTTTATATTATGACATGGTGGAATTCTCTCGAGTAAAATATTCCCGAGGTAAACTATTCCCCTATTCGGGTCTCCGGGCGAGGATTACTCGAGAGGGTATATTGGTCAAAGGTGACAGAATTTTTAGGATAGGAACATCGAACGTTAGATCGCTTCGTACCTGCGGCAGGCTGGAGAACTTGAGGGTGGTGATGCAAAGAACGAACTTCGACGTATTAGACATCAGCGAAATGATGTGACCACTAGAATGCAGGCCATTCAGAGTATAGAAAGAAGACCCACAAAGACAGGTACTTAAATTCAACATCACATCACCATCCACAACAGAAGGCCTACGTTATAAAAACGCTAACCCACCGAGCCAAAATTATCCGAAGTGAAATGTGACACCTTATGTGGGAATTGAAAGGTAATGGTTACAGTGTCTCTTTCATAAAAAGAGCGATGAAAGAAAGACACCCGCTTCAAGATGAGGACCACAAAGAAGAAGCCATTAGCATTCGCTAAACTTCCAAGCATCTCCGGCATCACCGACAGCATCGCTAGAATCCTTCAAAAATGCATCATAAAGACTCGCTTCTGCGCGGTGAAGAAAATTAAAAACATTTTACCCGCACCGAAGGATAGCCATCCTCCTCTTCAATCCATGGGAGTGTATGAGGTTCCCTGATGCTGCTCTGAAGCTACGTTGGACAGAGCCAGGGTTCTATCACCCAAAGGCTTAAAGAGCATTAAAGAGAGATGAAACTTCATTAGTGGGACGCATCAGCGGTCACTGAACATTACGCCTCCAGCCCTGGGCATAGAATAATGTTTAAAATAGACTGGTATTGGCCAAGACGGAAGATTACCATCCACGCCTTATAGGTGAAGCCATCGAAATAGCAAAAAGGCCAAATAATTTCAATAGGGAGAATGGGTATAACCTCAGAATAATATGGGAAGGGTTCCTGGACCAATCTTAGGCCCAACGGCTATCGCTTTCCGTGGGAAATTAAAATCGGGTCAACAATCGGATAACGAATCCTATATAAGATCGGGACGAGAACGTTTTCTCTCTCATTCTCTTGAAAACGCTCCCAGTAGAAGGAATGAAACGTCAAGCAAGTGTTACCAAAGCAGCATTTCCCAAAATGAACTTACCATATAGATCAAATGGATCGACCGAGTTAGTAATGAGGAAGTCCTAAAAAGAGTAGGAAAGAAGAGAAGCCTCATGAAAACCTTAATAAGAAGACGGAAATAGGCCACATCTTGAGACATTATGGCCTGAAGAAGACAATTGTCGAGGGACAAATGGATGGATAGAACGGAAAACGAAGGCGTCTAATAAAATAAATGGAACAAGTAAAGAAAGATGTGAAAGAGATGAAATCAGCCGGTGTGAAAAGATTAACTGATTGTTGACCAGTGATGATGATGAAAAATTCAGCGAATCTGAGGTACCTATGGCAGGAAAGATGCGTCAAATCAACCATAGGAACGCTTGCAATTCATTCGGAAAAGATACAGAATGGGTTTTTGGTGGTTTGCAGTATTTCTTAAAAATAATTTCCCGGTGCCACAAACCCTTCCAAAGATATGCCTCAAACGGAACCAAAGTACGTCTTCCTAGCAAGAAGTTACGTGTGACTTAAATTTCAGCAATGTACCTCTTCCTTGCAATGTGTGCACTTTAGGCTTAGTTCACGGCGAGGAGAAACAGTTAATTTCCGAGCGCAAAAATGATATCGCGACATTAATTGCGACAGCTAAAATATCTACGACTCCACTACCTCCACAAGGAGACCTTGAGTAAAGCAAAACATGAGTATCCCCAAACTATGCATTCGTTATGGCAGAATTACGTTCACGCAAATTTTCGTGAACTCTCACATACATTGACTAAGCTTGGCGTTGCACACGGCACATACTCGAGTTTTAAAGAGTCCTCGGAAAATCTATTGCCTATTATTATGCAAATTTTGCCGGTGGTAAGGTCCACACAGCCATTTAAAACAAAGAATCCTACGTTTCTTGTCGCAAAACGAAACAATACACTCCGAGAAGATACTCGGTACGTGCGTGAGACAGCCCATTAAATAGAGTCCTCTAAATGCCCACGATATTATTTCAGTTGTGTAACTGCGGTCAGCTTGGTAAGCCCTAAGAAATAAAACAAAAACGGTTAATGTATTTACCCTACAAAATGCAGACCTGGTGCACGAGCAAAATAATTTCTCTACTTGTACGTACTTGTACGTACTACTTGTACGTACGTACGTGATGCCGCTGTCGCCCCGATAAAAAGACGAATACCTATTTCTAGCTTCACTTAGATTTAGTTCCGAAAATAATGCTCTCTCGTGAGATATCTTTCAACATTATAAACACACCTCTGGGATGTAAATGTCGTGGATTATACAATGAATATTATTTTTCCTACATATTGAATCGATCCAGTGCCTTTTTCACTCAAATGATGCTCTTGGATATGGAGGATTGTTTTTCTTACCTAATCGGTGTTGAAAAACTACATTTTAATGGAAATTAAAAACATTACCAACAATTACTATATTGCAGTTCAAATAAATAGCGAAGGACGAAACAATAAAGAAATAGTAATAAAAAAAGCAGGCACAATTGGCATTCTACAAAAATAAGCATCTACGTACATTAAGATACAGAAGCATAGAGAAAAGGTAAAAGCCATCAAAATTTTGATCCTGAGTATGATTATTAGATATCTAAGAGGATTAGTCAATGGCAACAAAAGAAAAGTCAAGGGTGAAAGCATTGGAAATTTATATCAACCAAAGATGAAGATGAAAGGTCCTATGATAGAGATCTACATCTGCATACTACTTCACAAGCTGTCTCGTAAGACGAACCTGGAAATATAGCGCGGTTCTCAAACGTACGGTGCTCTCCGTGCAGCTCTAAAATATTTTTATTCTTAATTGACCCAGCAATCTAAGCCTAGCGCGCACCCTCCGAGTCTCCAACGGCTCCCAGCCTAATTCGTGTAACATTTGCGAAGAGCCTTCCGTGCGCCCGCATCAATTTTTGACGAAGCCTTCCTTTTTAATACATTAGGAAATGCGGATTAAGTCTTTCTGCACTGGATCTCAAATGTTTTTTCATCCGAAAATCTTCCTATAACACGCTTGACGAATCCGAACTTCTTCAGGGCTTGGCCTCAAATATTTTTTGTGTTCCCTACGACAGCTTCGAAGTTATCGTAAGACACAGATACTTCATCCATCACCTTTATGTTTATTCCGTCCACAAAAGGTACATGGGTATGGTTGGACGACGAACGCAAGATATCTACCACACCATCGCGTTGCTCACATTACTTTCTGGCCTTCACCTTTTGCTCAACTCATGAACGTACATTTATCACATATCACAGTCTGAGTGATCACTAATTTCGCGATAAATGACAGTGTCGTCAGAAAATAAACGTATTTCACAATTAATTCGGGAGCAGAGATCATAATTTTTTTATAAACTCTAAGGAGAATATATCACGCCCTCAACTTGACACGTGACTACATGATGAGCACCACATCCAAGAAGTAGCGGACAGGAATATTCCCTGAATTAATTTTAAAGAAATGAATGATAGCGAAAGGAAAATGTAATATAAAGTTAAAAACACTATAAAATCTGAGGTTTGGTTGAAGAAGTGCGTCAAATCATCATTAAGAATGCTGGCCGATTATCGTGATGGAGGCCGGAGTCAGGCATGAATGTAAACGAGTTCCCTCTCTCTCGAACATTCGCTCCATTTGCGTATTAGGGTAGGACGTTAGGCACGAGCTTTAGACAACTCGACGACCACGTGAGTGTTTTTCGGAAGAGGTGTGAGAGAAAGAGGCGAAAGTTGACCGAAGGGGGAATTGAGTGAGAGTCTCTGGGGAAGAAACAAGCCGATGCGATGCGGCAGGGACCCGCCAACACACGCACACATTCGCACGCCGAATACTAAGTTCCCAGGGCGAACGAACCCTTTTCCCGCAAATAGAGGATTCTCCATGGGACAACTATACTCTGTTCATTTTATCTCTGTGGGTGAGCTGGTGTAGCCAAAGCAAGTGAAGATGAGGGGAGGGAAAGTTTCTCGACATGTACCATTGCCTTTTCCAATCAGCAAACAGGGGGCGTGGCCTCAGTGAGTCGCTCTGAGACCTCCGCCAAGTGATCATCGTGAATCTGCTCGTGGAGCAGTGTTGTCAAACTTCACGCGTTCTCCTTGGATGTGACTAAGTATTCCTTTCACCAAAGGTGCCTCATTCAGCGCAGTAGCTGACAATATCATGGGCTTCTGTGAAAGGATAATCCCCAATGTCCTCCAAATAAGTAGGTATATTGTCTCGGCGCCGGGGCCAAAATACCAGTGGCCACCTATGACTCACACGTTTGCAGTGACAAAGTAGGGCGGCTATGTACATTTGGCAACGTCATGTTCGCTCCTCCTCCCTCTCTCGGTACTACCCCTCCCCTATCAGCGAAGCCATCCGAGAGTGTTCCAAGCGAAAAGAGCGACTATAACTTATGAGTTATTCCTTTAACATCACTGAAATTTTTAGTGTAATACACACATGTCGTTTTGCATTTGATATCCAAATTTCAGACCCCAACGACAAATAATGCTAACGATGCTACACTTAAAAATTCAAGAGAATATTCATTTTGATTAGGGGTGATAAATGGCTTCATTCGGGATTTGAACCCGGGACATCTTGCTCATAAGACAAGCAACTAGGCTATCCAGCTCCCCAAACGTATGTTAATAAATTAAATTTCCCCCTCCGCAGGTCCCGTCCTCCAATCCTATCCTTGCTAGGAGCTGGAGTTCAGTTAAACTTCATTCGTGCGAGTCTTTCATCGCGAACTTGGCGTAAGGACCCTTTTTACACGAGACCACCCAACGCAACTTCTGTCTTTTTATTTCCGCCGAGAGAAACTTTTGCCGGAGAAGGAAGGACGCCTGACCCCTCGGGGTGAAACAAGTCCGGAAATTAAATATAAGTCCGTCCGTGAAGTGAGCTGTCCGGCCCGTAGGCGAGCGCGGAATTGTAGGCGTCAACTAACTCTTAGGGAGAGTGTAGGAAACTTACACAAAGGCTATCCGAGGGAAAGCGACCGACGCGACGCCGCTGCATTCTTCATTCCATATCCGAGGTGCACAAAAGGCACAAGACGTGCTTCATTAGGATTCAAAGAGGCTGAACTCCGCCTTGGAAACGAGGGCGGAAAGTTGAGATGAAATCACCAAAGTCACTGCATTAGACTCGGGGCCTTATTCCAGAGCATGACTCAATTTGAATCTTCACTTAACTACGGTGGTCCAGAGACACGAAGCGTAGCATTTATGGCGAAATAGCTAGGGAGTGAAAATGAGAATACGAATGTATACAGCATTTGCCAATCTTATCGACAAGTTGCGTTAGCAATAGCAAGAAAGTACCTGAATCAGGCCCCAGATCTCAAACTCAACAGATTTTACCTTAGCTGATGCGTATTTTTCCGCGGCGTTGTCTAGATGATGTCTCCATGCTCCTGGGTTTCACCGCGTGGATTTTCTTTTGCGACGACAGTTTCTCCGGTATTACAACCGGCGTCTTCAGGACGATCCATCGAGGACCTGAAGACGATGGTTGGAATACCGGAGAAACTGTCATGGCAAAAGAAAATCCACGCGGTGAAACCCAGAAGCATGGAGGCAGATCTTACCTTAATACATTTTCTCGGAGTATGAAGTATAGCTCTTGACCAAAGCAGAGTCCTCCAGATTGCCGATATTACACTGCAGAGTTTACTTTAACAACTTACTAATTATTAGTAAAATGTTTCTGCTACGTCCAGACTGCATTGGTTATGCTTTATGATCAACCGAAATACGACGAGAATCACGGATTTATGAAAGTTAAGACAGAACTTTATAGAGCAGTGGTTCCCAAAGTGGGCGCTACCGCCCCCTGAGGGGGCGTTACTGTATTCTATGGGGGCGAAAAGTGCCAAGGGGGCGGCAGGGGGGCGCCGGAGGGTCCTGAAAATGTGACAAATGCGAAGGTTCCGTAACCTAAACAACTGAACCTTCAACCTACAACTAAAAATGCTTTCTAACAAATTATTATTATTATTATTCTTGAAAATCACTAGGAATTGTTTTTAACAACTTTTTGAATTATTTCCACCAGCATTATATTTATCGGTTTTTCCAATTTAGTGACGTGAGGTCTCACAGACCGCTTACTTAAATTCAGTTGTAAATTTTCAGGAATAAATAATAGGAACGTTAAATTTTGAAAGCGCTATGTCCTTATTATACAAAATTAAGACGCTCACGAGGGTTATAGATATTTTTAAATATCAATTTTGAAAATATTAATAAACGCAGCGGTCTCTCAGACCGCACGTCACCGGTTAAGGGTTAAAATGTTGCTAAGGGCGTACTCTCAGGCCGTTTTCCAATTCGCAATTATTCACCCTTCGTGCACTTTTCGATCGTCAACTTACGGATGTGACGACAGCAAGGGTGGATCCAATCGGTTGAGGGCGCAAGGGAACGAAGGGTATGTGAACAAGGGAACGCGGATGCTCCCTCGCTCCCTTCCCCTCGTAGGAAGTGGACGTCAAAATGGCGGCAATGGAAAACTCAGAAATCTTGAACTGGAGTTTTAAGTAATTTTGTGTTTATTATGTGAGCTCTTCTACGTTATATTATATCGGCATTGTGAATTCTTGCTCTTCGCATGCAAAAATATAAGTATAAAGGTGAAATTGATTCTTAAATCAACCACCAGATATTCTAACACTACCCCGTGTGTCACATTTCGTTACTGCCAATAGTTCGCATTATTTCCGTTCACACTTTATGGCGCCAGTAGAGCATTAGTAAGGGAACAGGGTGCAAGGGAGAAAGGGATCAAGGGAATGAGTGCATACTACGTGGATTGGAAAACGGCCTCAATGATCTGAATATTTTTGATTTTAGAAAGGAGAAGTGGGGAAATGCTATTTACGCACAATGGGTCAGCGTTAGGTGGAGTGTCCTGAAAGCGTGCGACGCAGACTCATGAGGCT
Organism: Ischnura elegans; assembly: GCF_921293095.1. Lineage (NCBI taxonomy): Eukaryota > Metazoa > Arthropoda > Insecta > Odonata > Coenagrionidae > Ischnura > Ischnura elegans. Next base: position 77,978,008 of record NC_060254.1, on the reverse strand, counting down.
ATGCCCGCCACCATAATCGTTTTGTTTTGAGAAGGCAGCTACTTCCTAAATCGCTTCTGCAGCGTGATTCCCTCCCTCTGATTAAGACTTGAGTTACGCTCTGGAATAGACGGCCCTAAGAGGAAGTAAGAGCAAATGCATGGCTTCTAGAGACGCAAACATCGAGACGATAAAATGAAGCTCCTATATGACCAAACATATTTCTTGCTTTATTTGTGCTAACAATTTTAATTACTGCGTATCTTTACAGAGATTTGGTCCAGGATAGATGTTAATTTTTTTGTGAATTCAACGCTTCGGTAGATTTATATTATCATGACTAAAAAAATAATAAATTCACTTGATTATTTTATTATAATTAAAAATAATATTAAATTTGACATGGATGATGTAAAATTATATGATGAAAACAATAAAAAAGCGATTCCTACAACTAAAAAAACAACACTCCATAATGTTTATCCAACAACTGTTTTTGTGTTAATTTTCAATACAAATATGTTGAAATATCAGAGGCAATATCCTAGGACGAGCCAACATTAGGGTAGAATATGGTAAATAATAAAAAAATTGACTGAAAAAATTTTGAAACTGAGTATGCTTAAATAATCCCAAAAATATTATAACAATGCGAAGATTGTTTCCAAGATATACGGGTATCTGTGGTATCTATGCTTACTATTAAATGTTAAAGTTGAAGGGACATATCATTATGTAATATTATCAGGAAAAGTGGTAATGATTATTCTTTCTGAATCATTGGTTTCAGCAATGATTTAAAAAACTTCCGATCTTCATCCCTGTGACCTCAGTATTAAAGGAACTTCTGCGGATGTATCAACCAAGCAAAAGTAATACTTCATTTAAATCAATTTCAGCAGCAAATTTATTTTGTACTCTTTATACATAATTACTCTTTTTCCAAACTTGGCCTTGTGATAAGTGCGGAATTACAAAATGCATATTAGGATAAAAGGAAGTGAGTAAATAGCACACACTGCAATAGGTTCCGAAATGAAAAGAAGAGTGAGTAGTGAATTCAAGGTTTTTTTTAGAGAGCAATGCGTAGGCTGTGCAGAATGAGATAAAGGAGGGTGTATATATGTGACCGAAAAAGAGTTGATCTTGATGGAGTGAGGTGATGTAAACGCCAGACATTTTCGTCTCCAAGATCCGAGCGAATTTACATGGCACACGGCTCACCCCACTAAGCTCCCCTGCTCCCCTTTCGCCCCTAATAGAATTTCCAACTAATCGTTCCCCCATCCGCTTTTTCTTTCTTTCCCTCCGACTAATCAATAAACATCGAGTGAATTCACTCCGAGTCCTTCATCTTCTCGCTTTCCAAAACCCACGCCTTCCCCGTGTTCCTTCTGGTCTTCCTGCAAAGCTCGAGAAGGGAAAGTGAATGCGAACTATTCGTGTTACGTAGTAGAAATTAGCAATCCATTTTATCCAGCAGACAAATACAGTATAGCATGGTTATAACGACATCTTGGGGATCACACGGTTATTGGTGCTACATCAGATTGACAGTGTACGGGTTATGCATCGAACTATTTCATTAATAACAAAGGAGAAATAAAAAGTAACGATTTTTCATGAAATACATATTTGATGAGATTTATGTTGTAAGTATAACTTAAGTTATGAATAAGAATATAAATAAAGATTCTAAACTTACAAGCACGTTTAAATATAGTTCTACTGCTGAAAGAAATCCAAAATTAAGACTTGTGCATGACTAATGGTTACAGCATTGTGACGCGAACGTCGTCCATTTTAGCCATTTTTACAAAGGTTACTTTGTTACTTGGAGCTGGGTTTTGTTGACGTTACATACGACGTTATTCAATCTTTTTACGATATGTTAGATGTTGCATTAATGCTTACACTTTAAGTTTGACAAGACTGAGTGCCGCATGACGCTTTAACCGTGTTGACGTACGGTCGAGGCCTTTAAAACCCACTCGCATTGTAGTGGAGTAAGGAACATTTCGCCATTGTATTCCTCATCGTCAACAGTTTCATAATAAGCTCTCGAGACGCTAAATAATTATTTCCTTACATACTTCCTTAAATAAATTTTCTTCCTATAATTATAAAAGCCATTAACAAATAACTCTAAAACTGTGAGGCAGAAAAATGAACGAAAATTGAAATAATTGGGAAATATAGGCGAACCAATTCACGATTTATTTGTAATCCTTTATTTATCTATCGCTATGGCCATATATGTATATGGCCTTTTAGAACATAGCGGTCCACATTCGTCTTCACCATTTCATACACATTGCACGCACGCATACGCACAATGGTAATAGATTAGAGGTTTGGGCAGCCATTTCTAGGTCAAGCCTTGGATCTGAGCCTTCTTTCAATAGAGAATTGTTCCACTTCACCATAAATACTCGAGAAATTATATTGACCACGACTTTTTTTATCGAATCCAAATAAGGATTATTTAGAATAACTAAAATTACGTATTCCTTGTCAAAAGTAAACCATTTGTTCAAAACAATTCACACGAGTAAAAAATAAGTTAAAAATCCTTATCTAAGCCATATTTTCCTTAAGTTGCGGCACTCAGTAATTCAACCGTGAGGTTGGTTTGCTTAAGTGAAGGTAGAGCTCACCCAGGACTAAGCCAAAGGCGTGTGAACTTCACATATACAGGATAGAGGGGCCATTTGTTTTCCCTTTTCCACCTTACCCTTCGATAATTTTCGTTCGCGGATATCCGAAGCGTTAACCCAGAATTTGATCCAAGGACCACTTGATCAGAAGCCAATTTCTCTGCCCACTAGGCTAACACGCTGAATTCGGCTTTCCTGAATGCTATTATTCACTCAATAGGCATCAAAATAACAGGTATTCTCTAAGGATAAGCCTAGATTGTGGTAGTCTGCTAAACTAAAAAAAGACAAGAAAATTTATTTAAAAAGTTGCAATTGAGTATGCATGGAATACCGGGAGAAAATTAGCGCTATAAAGTTACGTATAGTCAAAAAACACGCCAGGATAACAGTGAAATGACGTTATTACATGCTACTATTAAAGAGACACATCACTATGTAATCAGAAAGGCCACTAGTGACTCGTCATAAAGACAGAAAGAAGTAGTAACCATAATGAGTAATTGAAGAAAAAAAATTATTAAGCCTTATTGTACGCTAACTCAATAATTTTATTTTCAAATAAACATTATTCTCCATATCGTTATGGTAAAAACGCTACGAATTTGTACATGCACACACTAATTATAATTTTTAATTTTGGTCGATTGTACACGCGAGGAGAGAAATAATGTCGCAATAAAATGTTTTTTCGTGGCGTATCACTCGCTTAAAGGTGATACATTTTACGGAAAGGTAGAGCACGTAGTTTTCACCTTGTCGCTGGAACTAACTCAAATATCAATATCTTTGCTCATTATTTCCTCAGCCGAAATTTTTTTCTAATACTGGCGCTGACAAAAATTTTTCTGAAGTCTACGCCTCACACACTGCAAATTGAAACTTTTTCACGCAAGATATAAACGGGCGATGCATATGTCGCCAAAGATGATTAAACGGTCGAATGGGATTGATGGCGCGAGTCATAAAGTGAAATACCTTCGTGGGAGTGGGAATAACTTGAGCTCTCGTTTACATAGTGGTAGAGATATTTAGGGGAACGAAAAATAAAAAGCGAAAGGAAAACGGGCATGGAGAGAAATAACGAGTGAGAGAGAGAGAGAAAAAAAATGGCGGCACTCAGTCAGGATCGATGCGAAACAAATGACTCACGCTTTGCGAAGGGGGTTTTCTTGAGCGTAGAGGGAAGAGTGCGAGAAACGGTTTTTGAACGGAAGCACCACCCCAGCATGACAGCAATTCAGCTTCGTCGTGGAAATCGCTCGTGATAAGCCAGCCCATTAAGCGGCGCGGAAGGGAGAGGGCGGGAGGGGGGGGGAAGGAGTCGATTTAAGACGGGACTCGTTCAAGGGCGAGAGCCACTTTGCAATCTCGGCGCTGTTTTCGAGTCATTATTTTCACTTCTTGTCACTCTCCCTAGGAGATGGCTCCCTCGATTTCACGCTTCTTTTTTAATTCTTGCTTCAGTTTCTCTCTATCGACCGCTCGTATTTAGTCTTCATTCCCATAATAGGGTTGTTTCCTTCATCAAGGAAAACGAAATGCATTGATTGCTATTCGTTACCCACCATTAGAGTTTTCATAATATATAAATTATTTGGTTTTAGAAATCCCAGTTTAAACGAATGGCAATGATCAATTTTTACCTCATTTGAAAAAGGCCAGATTGGCGCCCATGCGATTCCACTCCACGTGACGTCACAGTGACCTAGTTTCTACACGAGTAGATAGAAGTTTTACATCGTCTGAGATTACCAACGCATGCATGAGTCACAGAGCTCAGGAAAACATCTCTTAGTAATCACTTATTAAAATTGTCTAAGGTCGGAAAGTTTCCTTCGTTTGATAAGGTATTCATAATCCTTATTTAAGCCAAGCGCTACCTACTAGCAGGGTACTCAGCTATCTGCTAGCAGCCTGCGCCGTATCAGCGCTCAAGCCTCGCCTCAAGTTCACCTCACAGGGCGGCAGTGGGAATCAGAAATACGTCACACGGACTTTTCCCATCATTCCTACTTAGCCGTCGCGTTTTCGCGCGCTTGAAAATTCTCACTTTTTGTTTGATCGCGAAAAACAGATATCGTCATTCAAAAATCAAAGAGCGTGAAATGCGAACTCAATGAGTACGCATTTCACGCTCTTAGATTTAGACAATAAAAAATAACAGGAAACCACCCTATTATTACCTAAGGAAAAACGCCAATACTGAAATTCCAAACTCTGTAGTCATCCTTCTACATTAGGAGGGAAGGATTACAAATTCAAAATTAAGTTCAAGACTAAATTACCGAAGAACTAGCATTAGTAAACGCATTATGAGATGTGTATCCATTTTCTCTACCCCGAAAAAAGCGCAGTACATAGAGAATATGGTTAGGTTGCGCTTATGCTCCACAAATGGACAACCTACCGATGCCACAATCAAACGCGCGACCTTGTACGACCTCGTAATTGGCGGGCAAGGACTACACCACATCGCTAAATTAGGCTGACCTTTATGGTTAAACTATGGTACCGGTTTCCGCTGCTACATCTTCCTCAGGTCTTACATGACATAATGTTTTAATGTGAGATCAATGTGGAATTTAATGTGAAGTAGAAACCGAAAGCGAAGGTATACATTTTTAACAGAGCAGTAAAAAATACAAAGTTGTGCTCATATCTTGAGCGAGCAAGTAACCTTTAAATTCACAGCTCGATTTCAGACTGAGGGGCACCAATTCGTAGTTGCGACACCACTAATTTCTTTAATGGCGTATGACTACAATTCATGCACCATTTGCCTAAAAATTATACTGCTTTAAGCTCTCCATACATGACCAGTTATGGCTTATCACTATGACTTAATATTTAAAAAAATAATAGTAGCTCCAAAAAATGTTAAAATGAAAAGGTAGCGTTCAATATAACTTCAACATTAGATTCAGGCGATCAAAATTGATTAGTTACACCCATATAATTTGTTGTGCAATTCGGGTGAAATAACAATATAATTAATTTTTGCCAGGCTTTTTCCGATTAGGGACCACCGATGCACCACCGTTAAGAGTTGTGGATCGTGCCCCACTTAACTCCACCGAATGCAAAAGTGCAATGGAAGCGAACGAGAGTTGCTCCCTCAGAGAGAGAGAGAGGATCATGCGTTATTACAGCCTCTCCACATCCCTCCCCTTCCAGTGGTGTTCGCATTCCTGTCTCTTTGAAGTGGAAGCACTCACGGGCAAACGGACATCACTCAAACTGGGACCCACCGCTCAACGAGAGCACGCTGAGATCACGGATTTAATAGGGTAGTTCCCTTCATCAAAGAAACCGAAAGGGATTGATTGCGATTCCTTACCCACTATTAGTGTATTCATGATTTACAAATTATTTGGTTTTATAAATCCCAGTTTAGACGAATGGCAACGGTCAATTTTAACCTCATTTGAAAAAGACCAGATTGGCGCCGATGCGATTCCACTCTACGTGACGTCACAGGGACCTAGTTTCCATTCGAGTAGATAGGAGTTTTACATCGTCTGAGATTTCCAATGCATGTATGAGGCACAGAGCTAAGGTAGTAATAATCTATATTTAAGCCAAGCGCTACCTGCTAGAGTGGTACTCAGCTACATGCTAGCATCCTGCGTCGTATCAGTGCTCAAGCCTCGCCCCAAGGTCACCTCACACGCCGACAGCTGGAACCAGAAATACGTCACACGGACTTTTCCCATCATTCCTACTTAGCCGTCGCGTTTTCGCGCGCTTGAAAATTTTCACTAATTGCGAAAAATAGATATCGTCATTCGAAAATCTAAGAGAGTGAAATGCGCACTAAAGGAGTAATAATCTTTCGATTCAGGCAATAAAAAATAATAGAAAACCACCGTATTATCGGTCTCATAGCAACTGCGCAAGATATTTAGAGATAACGAGAGCATGATTTTACTCTTCATCACGGAATATTTACCATTAAGAAGACGAATCATGTCTGCCGGGCCGGTCTTATTTCACAAACAAAATTAAAGGTATAAATCTCATGCAATTATATCGATATTTTCAGAGTATATAGAGGTTTATGTGGAGCCTTCTCGGGACCCAATTTTTAATTCGTTGAATATCACCAAAGTTTCAAAGGACGACTTTTCCAGCGTCGTAAGATTTTGTGATTATATAATAATAAATTTATTGATACTCTGGCAGCATTAAGTTCTTTAGAACATAGAATCAATTTATAAGGTGTGCGTCGACGAAGGGCATAAAGGCAACAAAGGATTAATTCAACAATATGAAAAAAATAACCGAACATATTCTTCTAACACTAAATGAATATTAAACGTATCGATAAACAAATCAATTAACTATGCCAGTAACAAGTAACTCGGTCAGCGTTCATGGGTTACTGGGAAGTGAATGAGAGTGACTGACAAAAAATGTTTGAGATATTTTTCTTTAAAAGGGTCTCCACTCATTCTAACTTTATATCCCATGTCTCGATGTATTTTAGTTGGCAGTGTCTAATTGGTTGGTTTCGCTGGTTGGTTCTGGTTATAGGGACATATCAACGCTTATTGTTCATTCAAAATTATCGATTCACCTTGATGACGAGAGAGTTGTCCGTTGAAATGGTGGTAATATAAATTGAATTAAAAATAGGGTCCTGAGAAGACTTCACACAAACCTTTAAATAATCAGTAAATATCAATACAATTGCATCTCTATACACTCTTTATAATATCTCATTTCGGTCGAAGACCCAATTAGCCTTCAATGATAAACTAACATCATTACAGGCACATTTCCGATCCTTTATAACTGGAATCCTGTGAATTAAATGGTAAAATAGCGAATTAAATACATGATCCTGTCCTTCGAATTCCGCTGCCATCGTGAGGTGCAATAATATAATTGGTGCAATCGTGAAGAAATTTGATTGGTGAACTATATTTATTTCCGATCTTTTATTTACTACGTATTATTTTGGCGTAAAAGTAATCAGGGTGGCCACTCAAGCATTACGGTTATACCAGAGTTATATATGACTTCTCCAGACTTCCAAGACTAAATTTGCGATTTCCCGAAATTTGATTCCCACTCCCGACAGTTTAATGAAATTTATTTTATGGAATATTCATTTTTACGTGAGATATAAATGTCATTATGGGTTCAAAAATAATTATCAACTAAAGAATAAAAATTTGAATAATTAATTCCATGAAAATGAATGTTACCAGCGATGGATCTTCACCTCAATGACCTTTAGGATGTTCATATATCTAAATTAAACCAAAGCGTTAGAGATTGATAAAAATCATCAATTCACTTATGCAGCAAAAATGATTTCCCAGCTTTCTCTGGCGTGACCTCAACATGACTTACCCAGACTTTTAGCTTTACCAGGACAATGGTCAACCTGGTTATGTCAACCTGCCAAATGTCATTATAAAGGTCAACCTGGAGAATTAGGTTGGGGACTCTGGCCAATATTTCTTGTGCTTGTAAATTTTGATCACAACATCTCCAAAGGTCGGACATTAAAAATCTCATCAAAAGGAAGGTAAGGACATCAAAAAATGACAAAATAAGAACGTTTGGCACTAGGAGAAGTGATAAGAACGGATGGAATATTCATGACGATGAAAAATATTCAGGAAGCTAAAAACACCCAAAATGGAAAATTATTAAGGTTTTAAGGTCTCAAAATAATGATAGCAAAAAGCATCAAAATAATTTAAATAATTATATAAAAGTTTATTTTACCACCAATCGCTCACCAAATTAGTGTCATTTAATATGTTCAAATATATAAAATAAACCTATTCGTAAGATAAGAATAAACAATTGCAATTTTCCTCGATTATAAAATTTGATACGACCTAAAATTCAATGAAACTACATCATCTCCAAGGTACAATTGGTGTGCTGTGCATTTGTCCATTGTACTTTGAATATGATGCAGTAACATTGTAACCTTTGTCATAATAAATTTTACTATCGTGGAAAAATGTATTTTTTCAATATGGACATATTACACTACATCACATTTGAATCTTCGGATTTTACTTTGCGAGTTCGTGATTTAGGATGTATCATGAATTAACTTTTGCAACGAATATGATACTCAAATTTATTTCGTTCTTCCCTCTGACATGTCTTCAACATGATGTGAATCGTGCTGAACCGAATCGATCTGATATCAAGTCCGTGTGATCGTATGCTATTTGGAAAAAAATTCTTTTGAGGGGATAGAAAATTAGCGCGGACGAAAAATATTCAAGAAGGTAAAGATCTGAAAATATATCAGGCTGGACTAAAAAAAAGAATCTTTGTTCGCCAAGCTGACCCCCATAACCCTCACCACACCGCAGCGGACACTGCGATCCAGATAGTTGATGAACTGCCTCGAAGCCAGACACTCTGAATGAGGAGCATCACCTGAGGCGGAAACACAAGATCCTCCTCAAATACGGTGCCATCTGGGGAAAGAAAATGAAAACGCGAGAGGTTGAAGCATAACGTCAACGGTGAGGAAAAGGTCAGAAAAGAAAAAGATGACCATCGCGTGGCGAAAGATTGTGAGGGCTTGCGTTGAAAAGATTCCGAAATCCCAGCGGCGAGTGTCATCGAAACAAAAGGTCCGAGGTCGGGCGGTGAATGAGGGAAGCGATGAACATTAATGGCTCGGGATGGCCTGAGGAAAAACCAAGGGAATGCCGCATATGCGGTGCTACCTCCAGACAAGGTGATAAAGGAGAGGTGGTCTCAGTGTCTCTTGCCAAAGAATTTTGACGTCACGGCAGGCACCCAGCCGTACTCCACCTATGCACCGCATGAATATTCACAGTTTTGTCAACCATTATAAAGAATGCGTTGTACGGTGAATACGTGCGCTAACAGCTCTATAGTCTTTTCACTTTATGTTTGCGGGTGAGCTTTCGTGAGATCCCTGACACTCTCGGATGGCTTCGCTAATAGGGGAGAGGTACTAACAAGAGAGAGAGGAGGAGCGAACATAACGTTGCCAAATGTACATAGCCGCCCTACTTTGTCACTGTAAACCTGTGAGTCATAGGTGGCCACAAGTATTTTGGCCACAGTGCCGAGACAATATACCTACTAATTTGGAAGGCATTGGGGATAATCTTTCGCAGAAGCGCATGACATTGTCAGCTACCGCGCTGAATGAGGCACCTTTGGTGGAAGGCATACTTAGCCACATACGAGGAGAACGCGTGAGGTTTGGCAACACTGCTCCACGACCATATTCACGTTGTTCACTCGGCGGAGGTGTGATAGCGACTCACTGACGCCACGCCTACTGATTGCTGATTGGCTAAGGAAAGTCCCATGTCGAGAAACTTTCCCTCCCCTCATCTCCACATGCTTTGGCCACACCAGCTCACCCGCAGAGATAAAATGAACAGAGTATAGTAAAGCTACAAATAACGGACATTAAATATTCCTTCAGTGGTAGGAAAATCGTTGCGGTTTTTTTTTTAATTTTGAGCGATGTTTTTGAAAATTGTATTTGGAATTGGAACTTTTTATTGTTCTTCGGACATTTCGCTTTTTCAGTTCGGTGGTGAAAAATCTGTGCGTAAATGCAAAAACAGCTGGAGCTCAACGTCGTCCTTTATCCGTCGTACTTTAAATTTATGACAGGCTATTTTATTGAACGAATTCAAATGTCAAATATATATTCCACCAACCCACAGTCGTTTCATAGACATATATAGCTCATCGGTGAGAATTCAAATAAGTTTGACAGCAAAAACCCGGGAATAGCACGTTGTTCCTGTAAGGTGTCTGTCGTGACGTCATCAATGACACGAAGACGGCGATGTGAGAGTATTCTTTAAAATGTGTGTCAAGCTCTGTCTAAAAAGTAACCATCAACACCCACACGGATACGGCCAAACAAGGGAGACAACCATATTGTTGGCAGCACTCAAGAGGTAGGCTTTTAAGCCGTGTCCCAACAGGTTAACCATTGGGCACCATGCATTTGGGCAGCCAACCTGAAAGGAGCATGAATTGGGACATCCTTACCCAGGTGCTGCAATCTGCTGGGCAGTGGCGCAGCGAGGGGGGAGGGTTTTGGGGGTTAAATCCCCCCCCTCCTCCCAGAGCTCAGAGAAATTTTTAAGTGTAATCCATTTTACTTAATTGGATTGATATTACTAATAAAATAGTGTAAAGATAATAAAATATCCCTCAGAAAGCCGAAAAACTCACCATTTTGAACCGTTTATCTTAAAATTCCGCAATTTATTAATATTGTAATTACCGCTTATCCTGGTGGGTAGTCCATACCCCCACACACCCCGGTATTAGTTGCACCTAAACCCCCCCCAGCCTTAATTCCTAGCTGCGCCCCTGCTGCTGGGCACTAGGCCAATGAAAAAAAGAGAAATGCGGAATAATATGAACAAATGATGAACAAAACGGACATTGTTGACAGCTGTTGGCAGCACTCTAAGGTAGACTTTTAATTTCCCTACCTTCCCTATTTCAAATATTCCCTCTCTCCCTTATAGGGCGCAATCCGGCCGTCTTTTGGCTATTTGTGACGTTCAACTGTCTTGAGTTTTTTTTTGTCTGCTGGAACCCGTGTAATGAGAAGGAGAGACACACGAATAATTCAAATTTATGTAAATCTTATGGAAATTGATTCCTTCAAGCTCCTTCAATTGAAGTAAAGAATTGTGTAGGGGAAACAAATTTTAAGTAAGCCTAACATGTTTTCACTGACATGTTTCACTCATTAATACGATACATCCACTGCAAAAACCGTCTATAATCGCCCATCTTCGAGGTGAACGTTTATGCACCGGACACTGCCAGCTGAGCGTATTTGTATTGTTGGTCTACCAAATGAGCGGATTTGGTTCGATGGCGATTGTTGAGCGTTTTTACAGTGGAGTATCGAATACGTGGATAAATTTGTGAAAGGATAAAGGGTAACTTTATTTCGTAAAAAATGGATAATGTGAGGAATAAATTACAAGTTCTCAAGATAGCAGTCTTGCACCCAAAACTGCTTGCTATAAACACTTTGAGATGAGCAAAAACGGGAGACCAATTTTGTTAGCCTATGGAAAGAAAACGAAACAATTGACTTGGATGCTGCCCCCAGTTAATGTGTCATCAACATTTAGAACAAAGAATTTTCATCGTTTTTGGTACACGCTGATTGTTTCCATGGAATAAGATGGAATGCCACGTCCAACTGCCAAACATAGTTTGTCTTTCTCCTATCGCTCAAAGGGTTCTATTAATATTCAAGTATTTTTCTAGTTTTTAGCGGTATAAAAAACTTGTTTTAAAACTGTGCATGTCTGGGAGATGCATTGGCTTGTTTAAAAATACATTACTTAAAATCTTCTAGCTATCGACAGATTGTTCAAAATATAGAATTTGATATGAGAGGGAATGAAGACAGAAACCTTTTAAATTGATTAAACTTACGTGGACCAAAAGCGTTTTAATATCTGAGAGCACGTGGAAATGTGCATGAGCATGAGTTAAATGGCAAATAATGTATCAATGGACACTATATCAATGAATTATGTAGAATCTTAGGAATAAAAAATGATGTACATTAACCGATCAGCTACAATAAATTCTAATAGTTCAGTAATTCCCTCTAATCAAAACGCATTTTTTATTTAATAGAGGTCTTAAAGCAGAGGGATAGAATAAGTAGCCCCATTATTGTGCTGAACAACGCCAAAAACAGCTTAGCTTCGCTAACTCTCCGGATGACAGCCTTTGAACGGCTTTACGTTATAACTACGAAACACAAACAAGCGGGTCATGAAAAAGAGCGATTGATTAATTTGGTGTTTTAATGCTATAGCCTGTAGTGGGAGGTTAGATAATAAATGCTGAATCGTCATTCACAAGGAAAGAATAATTGTGACTAGCAGTATAATCGAAAACCCATAATACTCAGAAACGTCAACTTTAATTGGACGCCATAAAAACTAATCAGGAACGGATTTTAGCGAACGGCAGATAGCAGCAAAGGTTTTTTAAGAGACTTTTAATCAAGGAATGGCTTTGGGTACAGATTAAATTGAATGACGGTTAAAATTCAATGCACGAAAGATCGCAAGCGTCAACGACTTCTCTGAGGTGAATATATGTGTGCATATATATATTATTAATAAGGTACTGGTGGAATATAAAAGGTGTGGATAAAAGAAGGACTACTTCATTTTTTATCTCTCCATGCCAGCGAATTTCATTTCATCTCACCAAGCCAACGAGCACCACCATCTTACACTCAGAACTAATCAAATAAGTCAAAAAAGTGAGTACGTACAGATTGAATAAAATTATGAACACGGTAGGGATAAAAAAAAGTTAACCTTGGAGCTGTTTCTAAAATATCAGTCCGAGATGAGGGAAAGAAAGAGATCGATTATGAAGGCATGAGATTGAGAAATTAAGAAGACGAACTCTCTCGGGTCCCAAAGGGAGATGGAAAACTTGAGGCAGAGAGATTTAAAAATATCACCAAGTTCCCCTTCGAAAAGAATTGATTATCAAACTCTTTTTCCTCCAAACTTACGAATTATATTTGTAGAGATTCCATTTTGAAAGCTTCCCTACTAAGCTCTTCACTCCCGTTCCCAAGGGATTACTTCCAAATTGAAAATTTTACGCATACATTTTTTCCGGCCCGTTGTTCCTACAGTAACCCATCGAGAGTAGTCGTCTAGAGAATGCGAAGAGTTCCTTGCATCGATGTAAAAATCCTATAAGAGTGATATGACCTGCATCTTCAATGCATATCTACCGGAATTTTATCACATTGAAATAATTACGGAATAGTATCACTGAAGGGCAAATCCAGATTTTTTTTGGGGGGGGGGGGCGGCACAATGGTCTGGTGGACAAACGGTCTTCTCATAATTGGCATTAAAAACTACATACAACAATTACTTCACGAAATTTTTCCTTTATTTTAATGTGAAAAATATTAACAATACGAAAATATGAATAAGTGACATATATAATGACGACAGTTTTTTAGTCCCTCTCCAACTTGGGCTATGCTATTTTTTCTAGCGCATCTTAGCTATTGATCAATGACCGGAAATTCTGCCTTCTTGACTTGTGCTCAAGTCTTAAATAAGATAGGCTCGGCTATACACAAAACAAAACAAACGTAATGATAACCATCTTAAAAATCGGGTCGATTTTTAAATTTGATACCCATAAAGTTGTGACAGTATTCAAGTCAGCATAGTTTTCTTTCCACTACTTTTTATGAAATTCGAGCTCTTTTAGAAAATTTACTTCTCTTTACTATGCTTTTTTACACATTTTCCTCCACTTTTTTACTAATTTGAATTCACAGTACCAAAAGGTAATTCCAACAGGTATGCCACACATCACCGTACTTACAAAGTGGTTGGCTAACTGATGTTCACATTTCAGGTTTACTGTACGCGACGCTTTGAGTGGCATTACCAAAGCAATTTGCCATTGGCAACCCACATTGCCATGACCACAGGCTGAGTAACCATCGACTCATCTCTTTGTGATGACCTATGTTCTTAATAAATCTCTTGATTAGTTTTACAACTATCAATGAAGGTTATATAGTGGAAGTTCTGTAAAACATTTCATATCTTCAAGATATTATTTCAATTGAGAATCAAGATACATGTTTTACGCCGGAGCAAGAAATTCATTACGTAAGCGTTGGAATTATGTGATTTCCAAATAAATCAGTCTTCAATTACCATCAAGTAAAATTTTGGCTAGACATGTGGATAAAAAAAATTAATCAATCAATTCTCCTGGGTAAACAACAAATGCAGATTTATTTTCATGGCAACTGACAATCTTTAACTGTTAACAAACAGCGACATTTTCCTCCGATGTAGGTATTCAAGAAGATTGGCCACTCTGCAATTGCTTACAATATTCATCGATATGAATGAAAAAATTTGTGTTCAGCAATACATCGCCCTGAAACAAATAAAGTAAAAGAATTCTTTGGAATAACGTTTAACTTGAACGGAATGCATTCAGAATTGCATTTAAGAATTTGGATGCTCATGGGCGCACATACAGCCAATATGCGCGCAAAGAGAGACTTGCTGGGAATGTTTTTGGGTCGTTTATATATATACACCTTTCAGGGAATAAATAAATAAGACTTTTTCCATGTAACGCCGCAAAACTTTGGCAAAAATAAACTCCCAATTCGGATTCACAGTCCAAGAAAACATGAAGAGAAGAAGGGCTCGTGGATGGAGAAAACTAATCAATCAACTTTTAATGTGAAAATGATACGTCCAGATTATTTAGCATTTTCCATAATGATTGGCAATGCTTAACTGTCAACACACAGCGAAATTTGGTTCCTATATAGATATTCCAGAAGATTGGCCACACTGCAAACGCCTGCAGTCACATAATCACGAAATTAATACTCCTGTTCATCCTTTGATCAAGCCTCCGGTCCAAGAGTCGATCGAATGAAAACCTCATCTTTTCTGTGAGAATAGTGTCTACAGCGAAAAAATATCCTCTCACCTAGTCCATATTTCGCAAGAAAAAATAACATCGTGTCCATTAATTTTTGGAATAAAACAATAGATTTTTGGAGTACTTTCAATTGTTCTAGTGCTACAATTGCTATTAAAAAATCGGTATTTAAAATATCGGCATTCAAAACGAGGAGTAACCGTATGTTGAAGATGAAATTGATCCATTGCTTGAGTAATGCAAATTTTCTATATAGAGTTAAAGAAAAGTCTTCTGAAAACGCGACAACCTCATGGCCACAAAATGAGACATAAAAACCGGAGCAAGACAAACATCAAAATACAAGTAGATAGAAAAAATTCAATGCGTACTTTCCGTCTCAGAGAATATTAAATTTATAACAAAATTCGGGTAGGAGGAGTTTATATACACAAACATACCATATTTTATATAAAAATGTGCTGATCGTGGCGCAACAGAGAAAAAACAGAATTGTTCCCACAAAAATATAATGTGAACATTAAAAATAAAATCTTTTGTTGCTCTGATTGTAATAAAGATAAAATAGAATAGAAAATGAAATTTATTATTCCGGGACAAGTTTGTCCCTTAGGAACATATATGGTTATAAATATAATAGAGTCAGACATATTACAAGAATAAGTAGATTTACATTATACATCGATTTCACAGAATGCGACTAAATATACGACAGGTCAGAACAAAAAAATACATATGTATATATAATTATCAGCACGACAAACGTATCAACTCATAAATACATCTGATTTTATTGACTTTAGCATCAGCACAATAATCAGTTAACTTTAGCATTAGCACAATAACCAATTAAGTTACAATATTCAATTTACATGTAGCAATATTTCATAATATTTCTTTCTGAATTGTCTTACATTTTTAGTTTTTTTGAATCGCATGACAATTGATTCCAGATTTCGCAGGAGGTGAATTCGAAAGACCTAGCGTAAATGGATGTTCTATGTTATGGTATGCTAAGTTCTTCCATATGGCGTGTCGGGCGTTTATTTGTTTTAGCATTCAGATACTACAATGGCAAAACTAAAGCGATGACATTTATTTCTGGATACATGCCCTAGTAAATAAGAATCACGGAAGCCCTTCCTCATACTGCAGCAGAGGACACACATGCGTTCCACAAAACATATGTCACACACTCAAATACAACTGAGCAGACGCGTGTGAAACGCTGGTGATTTTCTCGCACCAAAGGGTCATGAGTGTCAAAACACAAGCTGCGGCCAGACAATGCCACTTAAGCTCCTTGAAATGGATTTAACAGAGATGAAGTGCCGACAATTAAGTGCACCAAAGCCCCTGCATTGCGGAGTCGTGAATGCGCAATACGTATTTGCATCGAGACAAGACGTCCTTCCACGTTTGCAATCCCTAAAACACATTACCCCACCCTAATTCAAGTAATACCTCATTTTTTTGCCTCACAGCTATCTAAAAGGAATTTTTAAATCTACATCAGGGTTTTCATAGTGCCGGTTCCGGCACTGGTTAATGGAAGACATAATAGTCAAATGCAACTTTTATCAATTTTGGTAACTCAAAAAATGTAATATATATATATTCATAGCTTGAACAAAAAATTTGTAAATAAATGTAAATAATAACTTGCAATACAAAACACACGGAGTAAGATTTCAATTCCAAAAAAATTAAGGAAAATGCGTTCCGGCACAGCTCATTTTGCCATGACGTCACTGATCTACATGTGAATACTACCCAACAATCTGCCTCAATAGGCGTGTGGAGGGGGGTGTCAGCATACCAGCTGTTAACAATAAAAATTAAATGCTCTAACCAAGTTCAGCTTGGCATTAATCAAAGTCCTTTACTTTTAGGAAGAAAAGCGAAATCCCAAAACCTATCCGTTTGGCGAAGTATCTCTCTTAAGAAACATAGTGGGGTTCTAATGTTATCTATGTTCTCTGAGTCCCTCTGAAAGATGTCTGTTGTCAATTTTCCAAGCAATCTAAGCCCAGCGAACAGCGTCCGAGTCTCTAGCGGCCCCAGGCCTAATTTTTCAAAAGAATTTTTGTCACGCTTTCTGTATTCCCACAGCATTTTTGGTGAATCGCCGCAGCTTCCCTTTGTATTTTGTTAATTTGACAACTGAAGTCTTACTACGCCTGATCCCATATTCAAGGCGTGGCCGGACGAGTGCAAAATAGCACTTCTCTTTCATTTTTTCACCCAAAAATCTTCACACAACACTCCCTCAATGAATCCTAGCTTCTTCAGGGCTGTGCCACAAATATTTCTCATATGTGTTTCCCGCGATAGATTCAATTTTATCGTAACTCCTATTCCCTTCACTTCATCTGTCGCCTTTATTGTAATACCATTCACAGCATACCTATACATGCAGATAGCTGAATGACCTCCGAAAGAAATTCACCACCAGGAATTCAATCACATTTAAGTTCAAGTCCTCACTCTTGGCTCCACACACTATCGTTTTTTGAACACGATGGTAGAACCTAAAAGTATAAGAGATCACTAATTGCGCGATAAACTGCATAATCATCAATGAATAAACATATTTTTCTGGCCATACCAGTTAGTAAATGGCATCATAAACCACGGTGACCATATCTAAAAATACAGGAGAATATTCCAAGGCCATCACAATGTCTCGTAAGTTTATCGGAAGGCAAGGGGCGGAGAAAATTATACCTCTTTCATTCTGGCGCATTCAAACTGGACTGGGTAGGCACCGAAATGGGATACTGACGAGTAATTTGATAAAATGGCAAAAAAAACGATATCTTCAATTTAAAATTATACCCTCTACCTCTTTCTAATCTCCAGAAGAATAATGGAGATCAAATGGATGTATGTGAGTAATACGGACGTTTTAAGAAGACTAGGAGAGTTTGTATTTTGAAAAGCTTGGGTGGAAGACAAAACAATTTCATCGGCTATATCACCAAAGGAGAAAGCAAGGATAGATTCCTTCGAAATGTGGTGCTAGAAAACAATGATGAGGATCAAATGAGTCGACGGATTTAGTAATAGGGAGTCCTAAGAAGAGTAGGAGAGAAGAGTAGTCTCATGAAAGCCTTAACCAGAAGACGGGACTGAATAAAATGCCACATCTTGAGACATGACGACCTGATGGAGACATCGTCGAGGGACAAGCTGGTGGCAAAAACGGAAAAGGATGACCTCAAACAAAACATATGGATCAGGCAAAGAAAGTTGTGAAGGAGAAGAAATACGTCGATATGAAAAGGCTAGCGGATAGGAGAGAGGATTGGAGAGCTGCGTCAAACCAATCAAGACGATTGTTGACTAATGATGATAATTATGATGATGACATCATCAGAATACCGGTTATAATGAAAACTATCTTTAAATAAAATGTAATTACACTTCACATTTACATTGTAGAATAATTCAGCAACAATGTAATTACAATTCCACTATTAATTCAATGCGAACGTCGATTTAAAATAAATTAGGAAAAGTTGTAATTAAATTTTATTTTAATAAGTCGAGCTTCCACTATATGACGCCTTAATAAGTTGGATTTATATAAAATTATCGTCGAAGGATATGGGGAAGGGGAGAACTAGATCGAGAATTAATATTTACAGAGTAGGTGATGAAGTATGTAAAACAGAATAATTATGTAGCTGTTGAACAATTAGGCGATGGAAGAGTTGAGTGGAGACCTGTTTCGAACAAATATTTGATGTATGATGACTGTGGATGACAATAATATTCTGCCTGTCAGACGTATTAAATTGTAAATGGTATGTATCTATAGCTAAAAATTTTGCGGTATAATTTCAGGAGGATCATACGGCCCGTGGGCCTTTGACTTAAAGCATTATTGTATTCTGTGTGTCATGACAGCTCGGATAACAGTTCATTTCATTAATTAGTAATCTCAGTAGTGGCAACACAATTCCATTCTATCCTTCGATTTGACGAGTTGAATGCTAATTCCAGCCTGAGAGGCCAAATCCCTCTTTTAGTCGGATCAAATAATGTCTCAGTTGTATAAGCTATAGGTTTATTTCCGGCGCGCCGCCTCTTTCTCGATGGTACCCTCAACACTTCAATCAAAAATACATTCAGCGGAACGGCAAATTTAAGTTATTCCAATCACGGCTACAAAAAATAAAAAATGTATTTTGAAACAAGCATCAATTTTGCATCTAGGAAGCACTTGCTTCTGATGACTTGCTAATACCGAATCAAAAACTACCTCAGGTGGAAGTGGACATAGTATTGAGAAATCGCCATGTTCTTACCCTCTATCATTATCAACAAAAAGAGTATCATTTGCGGATAAATTACCTGATATTTTCTGAGCACACGAGTGAAAACTGCTTCAACATGACATTTTTTATCAATATTGGTCCAAATAATGGAAAATATAGCGGATTATTTATTTTATAAAACGCCATAATTACTCCCGGAAAAAATCATCACGTCACCAAGTAGCGAATACAGTAAATACCAATTGTAGATCATGCTATTTGAGCGCAGGTAATACGCAATTGGGCGCCAGTTTAGTCAATTCCTGAATAATTGAAATGAGAATGCAGCAATACATGATACCTCCGACACAAGCACAGAATCCTTCTCATTCGAATTTAATAGCGGGGGATTCAGAACGTCGAAATATCGGAGAGGCATCCCGTAAGCGTCGTTACCTTTAAGCGCTGGGTGGCCACAGCACAATTGTGTGCCGATTAGCAACGTCAAACGCTCCAAATATCCCTTTGAGTGCGGCATTGATGCCTCGTTTTCAGGCAATCGATTCGCTCGCTCGAACCGCTAACGTCCCTATGGCAACCATAACGCACAGTTCCGCGCGGAAGGTCACTGAAGGGTGCAATGTGGATCATCGGGGAAAGATAGCGACCCGAGATACCAGGGTTGGAAGGCAATAGAAATTATACACCTACATCTACATCTACGTAATACCCTGCGACCCACCTCTTGGGTGTTTGGCAGGGGTTGACAAATCACCAACATGCAGCATGCAAGAGGAACTCCACATGCACACCGCACGGTCATAGAAATAATACGCACACTAGCAAAATATACATGATTATTTACAAAAAAATTGCTAATGGTTAGTAATTCCTAGAGCAAATACATGCAAGGTTAGAACTATGATGTAAGGCTGTGTATAAAAAACGCGATCGTAACATTTTTATGTAAAAATATTGTATATCGTTGTCATCTTTGTATTTTATATTGTTCATGTTTTCACTTTCATAGCCCTGAGGATGATTTTACATAAATCGAAACGTTGGCTATAACTTGGTTTCATTTGACCTACACTCCAAGAAACATCATAAAAAGTTATTAAACAAGGTCAAGAATAGAAGAGGAAAAGTAGTACTACAGTACTGTACAGTACAGTACATGACATATTTTTCACTTTGCATCTGGACAAAAAGTTATTTCGGGTGGTCAAGATAAATGGGACACCCTGTATACACGCTATGTATGGACGTATTAAAAATGGCATACGCGAGGGGAAAGTAAACATTCACCCGAAGATGATATCTCCGCAAATCGGAACGGGAGAAGAGGGAGAGAGATATGGAGAGAAGTGCACGAAGCAACACGCACGTGTCCTCTGCTCCGCACGCCTGCCTACCCTCAAAATAACAACTCCTCGCGGACGGATACGAGGCGGGCGTAGAATGAGACATAACGGAGCAGACTGTGGAAATCTCTGGAGAAGGAGGAAGGAACCGCGAGAAATGGCGAACAGTTGACGTCATATCGTGCGGGCACAAGGGCGTGACGGTGGCGTGGGACACATCGCCCTCGCTTGAAGACTTGCTTGACGCGGAGGAGTGGAGGAGACCCCGAACCCCCTGAAATGTCATCATTTTTCCTCGCATATTTTCCCCAACGCCTGAGAGTGAAGTGGAACCTTGTGAAGGGACGAAATGAGGGAAAGAGAGCGAAGAAAGCGAAGGAGAAGTGAGGGAAAAAGAAAGTAAGAATGGGGAGGAGGACGAGCAGAAAAGGTGTGCGCAATAAAACAGTGGGAGAGAAAGAAAAGTGTACAAGAAGATAATTTCAATGTTGCATGAGCTAAAACAATTGATAATAACAAAATCTATTAATATGGAAGGAACCTACATTAACGTATGTTTAGAAAAAACAATATATGCTAAGATTGATTGTTTGAGACGTAATTTTGTGAAAGCGATTCATTTATAAATTAAAAAGAAGAACTTTGTGCTTTCACATGTATATTTATTCACATATCATATGGTTTCAATGTTAGACCTGATGATGGCGTTTAACGTTGAAACCATGGTCGTAAATTTGTGAATAAATATTTGTGAAAGCACATAGCTGTTCTTTTTAATTTTACTGTACGCTAAGGCTGAAAATATATACAGTGAAAATATTCCAGGCAATATTCGCATTCTACCAGACTTTATCACAACATACATCTTACCAAATCTCCTATCAGTTGACTAAAATATGGGTAAGAGCGATTTAATATTGGCCCTAAGAAGACTTTCGAAATATCACGATAATAAAATGCATTTCAACAATTATGAGGCTTTTTCCAAATGACCATTTGGGAATGGTATTTTAAAACACTGGAAATATATACAGGCATTACAAAAAACGCAAAATGGATTTTTTTAATAAAAAATATCCAGACTTCATTTTCATTACCTTTAACTTTCCAGGTTTTTAGAAAAGTGGCTAACTGGAGTAGAGTGTGAAAATACGGGAAAAAAGTAGGAGAGAAAGATAAATATATGAGGAGAAGGTTATCACTGTTCAAGGGCTCAAACAATTGGTAGTAACAAAACCGGTTAATATGAAAGGGGAATATGTAAAAATGTTGGGAAAAAATAATATATATATTAAGGAAATATACACATAGAGTGGATATAAAAGAATAAAAAATCACCCTTTCAGAGAACTGAGAAAATTAAAAGGAAAAATAGAGCGAGCAGATTAAAAACATAATAGTTCGTTCTTATCAAGTGATCAATGAGGAATTCTTGCGAAGAGCAGGTGAAACGAGAAATCTTATGAAAACTTTGAGATGAAGAAAACTTGGTCGGCCTCATCTTGAGACATTGATGATGCGATGAAGACAATATTTAAATGGCAAGTGGAGTTTAAGAACGTCAGGGGCGACCTCTGATATGGGCAGAATGAATATGGATATAAAACGAAAGAACTACAAAAGTGTTACATGATCTGATAGAAGAATACAGTATGAGTGAGCAGCTGCATCTAACCAATTTTCGGACTGCAGGCTCCTGAAGTTAAGCAACATAACGAATATAATGAAAGAAATTAATAAAATAATACAAAACGCGAAAAAAAACATTAAAACTAAGTAGAAATAAATCGGTAGGAAATGCAGCGCCTTTTACTTGAGACAATGATGGTTCTAACTAACCAAAACATGTTCTTAGCTATCAAAATTCCAATATGAATTCTGATTTTTGCCGTGTTTAAGAACACTAGAAAGAAAAATAAATGGTAAGGGAGATGGAATTGAACTAGAAGGTGATGGAAATAGATGATCATAGAGAGAGGACTTGGAGACAAAAGAAAATGAGGAAAACAAATAGAATAAGGGAAACAGAGAGAAATACGTAAGGAAGAATATTATGGCCAAACTCAAATATCAAGATGATATTCCTCGACTTTTCCAGACTATATATGCAATTTTTCGTAAATTTTCACGGCACATACCTTACAAAATATGCAACTCCAATAAGATGAATGAAATATGGTAAAGTGCGTTGTTATATTGATCCTAAAATGACCATAAAAATCTCTATGATAAAATATACTTCGACAATTATGAGGTACTTTATAAATAACTACTTAGGATTAGTATTTTCAAATATTTATACAAAAACATGTACGCAGCAGGAGAATTGAGAAAAATCGTACATTAGGTTTTAAAAACATCTCAAGAATTCTTTTCCGCAATTGCCTACTCTCCACTTTTCCAGAAGAGTGCCCAACTTGGAGTAGATGGTGAGAATAGGCGACGAGATGAAAGGAAAAGATGCATCTAATCTACACCTTCATGAACATAATACTACCCCGCTCCGAGTCCCAATACCCATCCACTCCGAAAAATATATTTATATTTTAGATATATTTTGATGAGCAGCAACCATAAGGAACAAACATTTTCATTGGTCAAAATTTTTAACCTATTAATCCCAAGCGTTGCGTAAACGCAGCATTATTGAATCGTAATTATTAGAAAAAACCTTTGCGTCAGGATAATTTTGTCTCAGGTTTTCTGAATATCTGAGGTACCTTTCGTTCTTATTCAGTTATTTTTGCAAAATTTTTCATTGAAATAATTATTATTATTTTACTTCGGAATTTGCCTTTTTCGAAGAGTTAAAGTACTACAAATTGTAAATGATTTTTTTACGATGTTTTATTGAGTAATCTTACGAGAGGTAATGTTTTCTCTTAGTTCTAAGTTTCTTCATTCCTCATGTTTATTTTTGTCTCGAAATTTCGTCGTTACTGGTATAAATATGGTTGTTGTAAATAATCTTGCGTCTACGCAACGATGGGAATTCTCTGGTGGACCAGAGGGCTTTTCTCAAAGCGTAACGAAACTCGTCAGTATGGCTTTAATCGACAACGTAGTCTTTTGGAGGCAGTTTAGCTGCATTTTTGGCACTCACACGTTGTGAGTTTACAAAGTAAATGGTGAATGGCATTTTGAAATCCAAGATGGCCATCTGTAAGAATTTTACATTGGACACTCTGGTACTTCGTAGAGTCGAACTGTTGCGCGCACACGTGGAACCAATACAGGGTAATGTGATTCCCATGTCGTTGAGTGGAACTATTACTTCATATATGTTAAATTCAGCTTCAGAGACTGAGAATGAATGATAGGGTGAGAAACGTATTAGTTGAAGCAGAATTGAGATGGAAAGTGGAGTGTTCCTCTAGTCGCTCTTTGGAATTTTCTCCGTGCAATCCTGAGTTACCTATTTTTTCTTCTATGGCTTAGGTTATGTATAGCTGATAATCTAGCTTCAGTTGGGTTTTTATCAGTTTAATAGTCCTCTGAAATGCATCTTTATCTCTCATCCAGTAATTATATCAATAATACCGCAGTAGTTTATTCTCGGCGTTTTACAAAATAATTCATCCAGGGGTTTCATTCAGATATAAAAGTGAAGAAAATTTTACCCGTTATTTCTATGCCTCAGACGAATGCTTACGAAAAAGCGTCAAGAAGGTAACTGAAGAATATAAATTAACAGGAGAGGCGATGTATAACATTTTATAAATTTTGGAACTACAATGGGGATTACATCTTCTCAGTATTTAAAATATGGATGAGGTGCTGCAAGGCAAGTCACAGTTTACTCAAGTAGTATCTAAAGAAAAATTGTCCAGTAAACGCGCACGCCTAGGTAAAAGATGTAGAGAACAAAATGGTTCATCTAAATGTGAAAAAATAGAATCTACCTCCGTAGTAGTCCCGAATTTTTGCGTGAAAAAAGCAATAGAAACACTTACTCAGCATGGAGGACACTCACTCATTGAGATCTGTCGCTTATTCCTCAGTGAAAAATACTTGAATTAATTTTGAGCTACTTACTCAAATAACTACGCTGAGGAGATAAATAACCATACATTTACTCAGAGTAAGGCAGATTTAAAAAAAATAATTGGAATCGTAATGTTGTCGGGGTATAATATATTACCGCGCACTAAGTTGTACTGGACAAGCCAAAATGAGATGTCTGTCGCAATTGTGAGGCAATGTATGATGAAGATTCGATTTGATGAATTAAATAAATATCGACAGCTCTCCAATAATTCTCAACTACACAAAGTAATACATTTTTTAAATTTGGACCTTTTCTCAACAGATTATACCAAAATTCCATTCAGTTAGGAATTTTCCCGACAAATGGTTTCACATTTCAGGTAGCACGCAGCTAAAATGTTCATTCGTGGGGAACAATTTAGAGTAGGTTATACATTGTGGTGTCTGACCTCATCTACAGGCTATCTCTATCAATGTTTGCCATATGGTGAGGCGGAAGTTGAAAGTGATATTTATAGGATACCTAAGTTTACTAGGAGAAAGGGTTGTTCTAAATTTGCTGAATATTTTGTAAGTCTACAAAAATTTCATGCCGCGTATTTTGATAATTTCTTCGGCAGTTACAATCTGTTAGCAACTTTTAAGTGATAATTGTTATTTTTCAACGGGAACAGTAAGAGAAAATCGAACGGAAAACTGCGCACTTATGCTTTCGAGAGATTTGACAAAAAAACCTTACCGGGATTTCTACTATTCGTTTGAAGGGTCAAAATATATTCTCATAGTGCGATGGCATGATAACTCTGTCATCGCTGTTGCTTCAAATTACGGTAATATGGAACCCATAGTAAGGACGAAAAGGCACGAAGATTTCCGAAGAAAATCGACATATCATCAACGATTACAATCGGGGAATGGGAGGGGTAGATTTACTCGATAATTATGTTGCCTGTTACCGTACCCAGATTAAAGGCAAAAAACCTCTATTCCGGAAAGGAATTGATAGTGCAGTGGTGAATCCGTGGTGATTTTACGCCAAAGTCACGGGCAAAGCAATTCCATTGTTAGAATTTCGGTCCGAGATCATAAAATTTTACTGAGGCAAGAAATCGTTTCCAATACAATTGCTGATGACATTTGGCATAAAAATCGGTACCCACATGCAGGGCATCCTAGGAAAAATGGCATACCACAGCATGCCCGTCAAGGGAGAATAATGCATTTCATCCGCAGGCATACTTATAAATCCCGGCGAAGATTTCGAGTGTGCCAATCAAAGATAAGTTATATTATTAAAAGTGCTACGTTCAATTCCAAGCAGAATATTATTGAACATTGCATCAGAAAAGACGATGAAAAACAAAATATGCAACCTAAGGTTTGAAAAGTCCTTTTTTGTTTCTATTTACCGGAGTTTTCCCAGCGTTGCGTAAACGCAAAATTATGTAAATCTTATACTATGATGGATATAATATTTTTTTACTGAAAATTAATCTTAAATAGGCCAAAATAAGCCGTAAAATACGAAATAACCGAAGGTAAAAGCTGTATGTGGAGTCTGGGGAATAATGGGTTAAGAATTTGGGAAATCCCAGCACAATTCAGGGCCCAGCTAAATAATTCTTCCTCGCCATAATTTACATATTATTATTTATTTTTCCACAAGACTTACTTGGAGGTCTGCCAGTTTCGGGCCTTGTCAAGACGCTGCAATTGCAAGAAGTTGCAATTCATTTAAAAACAATCTAACTGTTCTACATGTATCCAGTATTACAGATTTTTTAATGCTATATATTGTGTTTCTTTTAATTTTTAATTGTTAAATTCCAAAATTAAGTGATGAATGTATTACTCCTGTTGATGATATTACTATGGGGATGATGGTGACCACGTCCTGTTTCCAGATAGTTTTTATTTGCCTTGCGAGGTCTTGATATTTTTGTTTCTTTTCCTCGTATTTCTTCTTAAGGTTGTGGTCAGCCGGAACTGCTATTTCAATTATAAAGGTCTGCTTTTCTTTTTTTTAAATCCAGATTATGTCCGGTCTGTTATGCTGAACATGTTTTTGTTATTATTATTGTTACACATTGCTGTAAGTAGACTATTGCCTGATGGCAGCATTAGATGTACATGAATAACAAATGTGTGCGTACAAAGTTTCTATCTATCTAATACAAAGTTTAGAAGCAGAAAAGACACCCATGTTAAAAATAGTGCACTGGTTCTAATCTCATACTACTATGAATTTAACACTGTCCCTATAAAACACTTTCAATTAATCCATTGTATACATTAATTCTAACATAAAACAACTAAAATATGAACATTGACCCAATTAACCCAATTTCACATTCTCCCTTTTAAACCACTATGTAATTAATCGATAAGTGATGAACACTTCTTCCAAAAAAATTTCGCATTTGCAGGGAAGATCTTAAAAATAACTTCAAGTAGTTCGTTCCACTCCTTTATTCCTCTATGTAGGAAGGATTTTTTTCAAAATGTCTGTTTTCTGTTTTTTTTACTTAATTTTGAATTTATGATCTTTCCTTCCTATGTAGCAGTGTGAGTCCAGCTTCAGACCAATTTCTTTCCAACCCCGCTCATTTGTAAAGGCTTTGTACACCCCGCATAGACAATTTATGGTTCTTCTCACTTTTAGGGGTTTCCATCATAAGCTCCATAGCATAGCTGATACACTTTCCCCTTCTATGTTCCCCTAGAGTATACCTGGCTGCCTTTCACTGAACGTTTTCAATCTTTAAATATTCATTTTTACAGTAGGGATCCCACACCGAAGTTGCATAATATATCTCTCGATTTATCGTTTGTGCCACACCTGGAAATGTTGCGGGGTTCTAATGTGATCACTCATTCAACCGTGTCGCCCTGAAAGATACTACTTCTCAATAGGGTAGTTTCCTTCATCACAGGAAACGAAAGGTATTGATTGCGATTCCTTACCCACCATTAGTGTATTCATAATATACAAATTATTTGGTTTTAGAAATCCCAGTTCAGACGAATGGCAATGGTCAATTTTTACCGCATTTGAAAAAGGCCAGATTGGCGCCCATGCGATGCCACTCCGCATGACGTCACAGGGACCTAGTTTCTATACGAGTAGATAGGAGTTATACATCGTCTGAGATTACCAATGCATGCATGAGGCACAGACTTCAGGGAAACACGTCTTAATAATCACCTGTTAAAATTTCCTATGGACGGAAGTTTTCCTTCGTTTGATAAGGTATTAATAATCCTTATTTAAGCCAAGCGCTACCTGCTAGCAGCCTGCATCGCAGTGAAACACATACCCTCGCCCCAAGTTCACCACACACGGCGACAGCGGGTACCAGAATGACATCACACGGGGTTTTCCCAGCATTCATAGTTAGCCGTAGCGTTTTCGCGCGCTTGATAATTTTCACATTTCATTAAATCGCGAAAAATAGATTACGTCATTTAAAAATCTAAAAGCGTGAAATTCGTACTCCAGGATTAATAATATTTCAATTTAGGCAATAGAAAAATAATAGGGAACCACCCCATTGCTCTAGCAATCTAAGCCTACCGCGAAGCCTCCGAATCTTCATATCGCTTTCTGTACACCCGTAGCAGTGAGGAATGGCGCAGCTTTCCTTAGTGTGTCATTTCTGCGAGTGCAAATGGTGCGAAGTGGAGGAGGCGCTATCCAAAAGGGAGTCAACAATGGAAGTCGCCCTACAGCGAGTAGGAGAGCTGTGGCTCCGTGGAGGGCGATCCTCGAGTCTTTGTGTGGAGGGAAGGGTTCAGTGCAAGCGTGGCAGAGTGAAAGGCGAATTAAAGACGTGCAAATGCCAGTGCACCGTCAAAAATTGGAGAGGTAGACAGAGGAAGGTAGAGGGAGCGAAGGAAGCTATTTTAAAGGGCAATTTAATTTCAAACATTTTAAGTAAAAGTGATATTAATAGCAATTATCAGCTAAGGGAACGGCAAATGGTAGGATGACTCATTCGACCATGAAGTTAGTTTTGAGTGGTGAGGGTAGGTCTTACGCATTACTAAGTCACAGACATGTGTAATGCAAATCCTGGCTGGAGGGGCAGTTTTTTTTCCCAAGCCTACCTCGCATTTCAAAGATACATCTAAATTGCGAAGTGTTTGCGGTGTGAGTCATAGAGATTTAGGTCACCAAACCCCGCCTCCCCTAAGGAAATTGGTATATACCATGTGGGTCACTCCCTCAGTAGTTCAACCCTAAGGGTGTTTCGGATAGGTAAGGGCAGAGCTCACCCCAAACTAAGCCAAAGGTGTGTGAATTTCACTTCAGGGAGCCTGGTGCACTTCGAGGATTTTGTTTAGGGGTGTCAAGTTTTTCGTACACTTTATCTGTTTTAACTCACCATTATCGCTTTAATACTTTGATTGCTGCCGTAAAAAATAGGATTTTATACGAAATATTTGTTGGCATGTCATGACATTTATTAACCCTGCCTGAGATGGTCAAGTTGACACTATCAGTTCCGGCATATACGAAGTTTCCAAATAAACATTATCATGCCTTTCCTCCAATCTTCACCTCGGTGCTTCGACTACTTTCACCTTAAAGAACATCAATTTTTTTTTATTTTTTCCCAATTATTAAATTTACTTACCCCGGAAAGAGAGAAATCTTAAGCAGTAATCGAAAGAGTCCTAATGACCCCTTCACGCATTCCATTGGTGAGACTTCCTAGAAGAATGGTTCGAATTAACAGTTGTTGATAGGAGTTCTTTCGTGATAGTTCATGGAAATTCCCAGTGTAACCTGGCCATGCTGACGTGATTGATTACTGATGTGATGAGGGGAGAATGTATTTTGCATTCATGGTATAATTTTCTATTTGTGCTATGTTTTTTTCTGTTAGACCTATACGTTTTCCTCTGAATAAATAGTGATATTGTTTCCAAATATATTTAAAATGTCTGGACATTTTTTGTGGCTAGATAGCCGGATATCCGCATTTGGGATGGAATTTTATGCATATGCTCGTATATGTTTATATTTTTTTCTCCTTTGTTTTTTTAATTTTTTTTATATTTACTGAGCCTTTCTGTCGTGTTTTTTTTCTTTGTATCTCTGTCAAATGCTTCTTTACTGAATATTTGTGCTCATGTAAAATATCTCACGGGCCAAAAAGGCCCACCACAATATATTAATTAAAATTGAAATTAATACTTTTAAGCCAAGAAAACTGGAAGGCATACCTGGAAAGCATATCTGCGAGCAATGCACAAGCGTGGATAGTCGTCAAAACAAAAGATAGAGAGAAGGCTGGCGAG
The DNA here is from genome assembly GCF_921293095.1 of Ischnura elegans. Taxonomy (NCBI): domain Eukaryota; kingdom Metazoa; phylum Arthropoda; class Insecta; order Odonata; family Coenagrionidae; genus Ischnura; species Ischnura elegans. The sequence goes on along the minus strand of NC_060254.1, from coordinate 77,947,966 downwards.
GATGCGTTGGAAGTTGCCACGGGAGACAAGAAACGGTCGCTTGCGCCTTTTATGAGTGAATGTTTTATCAGTAATGATTGTTATGGATTTCAAACAAGAGTCACCTGAATACCGTATAAATGTGCATTGAGTTGGAACAACCTAGATCATGAGTAAAAAGGTGAACAATATGAATGGAAAAAAAGGATTTTGTAGTGGAAGTATAAGAACTAAGTCCATCATAAATTACGATAATTATGTTCACCTATTTTTTTCCCAAACACGCCTCTGTTGAGGCTGCTGGTGGGGCAGTATGTAAATAAAAAAGTTCATGCTCACCCACACTCCATTCCGCGGAATACGAAAGGCAGTGAGAGAAGAAGAGGGCACAAGACTGTTTCGAAAATTGTGTTGGGGGAGAAAGAAGGTGGACAAGAAGAGGAGAGAGAGAAAGAAGAAGGGGGATGTTGGTTCTCTTGTCTTGACGCTATTCGCATGCGGAGCAGTCCCTCGGGGGGAGGAAAAAGAGAGGGGGAGGGTTGGGATGTAAGGTCCGGGGGGGGGTTGAGGTGGCAGGGGGTGGGACGGGAGATGAGGGGAGGGCGAGAAACCCATTTAGACGACCGCAAAACCCTTTCGCCAGCACACCCTCCGCCTGTTTCTTCGCACTCGAAAGGGAAGCAGGGCTCCTTCCTCCGTATCTTGCGCCCCGCGGCGGCGAAGACGTGGGCTGGCTATGAGGGGAAGCGAGGGTGTGGGGAAACGAGGTATCCGACAGCGCGAACAAAAGACAACACGAAACACCTTTGCCGGCCTGCCCGTTCTCTCGTCGCTAAGGGGTAAGCCACCGCTGACAGTAGCATGCCTTAAGATAAGACAGCAGTCGGAGGGAGAGTCGCAGATATATCCGCTAACTCTAGTTAGCGATCGCTAATGATACGCAGAACAACAGTTTAGGACTGCCTGCAATCTTTGTACCAGCACCGAAGTTAACAGAAAAACGATGGCAATATTCCTAAGTATTTTTTTCACATTGAACAACTACGTGCTTCCAGTTTGCATATAACGTTATTTAGAACTGCGTCCAGAAATAAATACAGGCTCACGCACTCAGTGACTCAACCGTAATGTCAGTTTGGCGTGGATAAAGAGTGTGAGAGGGGATGGAGATAAAGCACACCCTGTACTAAGACAAAGGCGTGCGATATTTGCAGTGTCCGAATGCTTCACCAGAGATGAGAACCTGATACCCGCAAGATCAAAAGACCAACGCTCGATCTACTAACCTACCATGGTCCAGTAATACTTGTTATTTAAGTTTATTACGATTCGCGGGGAGAAATTTTAATCTAGAACCTGTTTTATACACTGACAACGCTCTTGTCAGCTACTGAAAAAAAACGAATCTATAAACCGAGATATTAGAGCAAGCTGCATAGAGATGGCTGGCGTATTACTGATACGCAAAATCCCAAGCGGATTAATTTTCATCTCATATACGCCCTGTGATGAAGACATCGGATGAGGATGGGCTCAAGGAAGCGGAAGGATGTGTGAAGTAAGGAGATATCCGTAAGGGCGGACAAAAGATAAGACGGCATAGGATGCTGGCCTGTCTGCCATCTGAAGCATGCGGAACAGAGGGGAAGGGCTCATTGTCAGTTTAAGACTGAAAATGGGATGCGATAGCAACGCCATCATAAATTACAAGTTCCCGTACTTATACGCCTCTGACGTCACTTCCAACCCCTACCAATAATTTCAAAAAATAAATACAAAAGAGGAAATCCGCCGTAGAGAAATATTTGGCTTAGCCGGACTTTGAACCCGGGCTCTACCACTTGCCAGTCAGGTATACTACTAGTTACACCTGTACGTTATTTTATTCAAGGGCGAATCTCACGAGTTTCAGCGTGACTGAAATATTCGCATTAAAATGAGATGATTAGGTGGTGTAACAGACAGTAAACCTGACTGGCAACTAGAAGATCCGGGTTCAATTCCAACTAAGCCAAATATTTCTTTATGGTGAGCTTCATAATTGGAAAATATAAATTCACGCTCATGGGTATGACTGCGTTCAAATTTACTTTTTTCATTGTCCTTTCAAATATTTGAATACGTTTTGCCTTGTTATGCAACTATACTCACCTAAATTCAATACACCAGAATTTTGGTAGAGGAATGTCCATTGGAACATTATGAAATCCGTGAAATGAAATTGTTGTTTGCATACATTAAATTGTTAACACATTAATAACCCCGGTGTAAAAGGCCTCATAGAGATATTTTCGGTGGTATGGAACTGAATAAATATATAAACAAATGAATTTATTTACCAGTGTAATGCAAATAATACGAATCAAAAGAAATGAAAAATGAAGAAATCTTGAGTAAATATGAACTGCAGAAAAATAGAAAATTCAATTTGCAGAGAGGGAAACTCAAAGAAGATCACTCCAAAAGTAAAAATATCCTGTAAAGTCTGTTCTTAACCTTTGTGCATAAAAATATCCTGTAAAAATTACGGTAATGACAAAAATATCAGGAAAAACATTATATAAGACCATATACATATGGCACAGTAACTTGCACAGATCGTTCAATAGTTACAGTGAAATTGATTTAAATTACCACAAAATTCTCATTACGAGTTGCTAATATTCAGTTCTCCACGGCACTAATCGTTTTGTCATTTCTTCCCAATGGTTTTTCATTCACTTTCCCTATGAGTACAGAAAATCGGTTATCCCATGGCATAGTGGAGCTAACATTCAACTTTCAAGGGCTGTAACAACGTCTTCACATAATATTTACCCTTTTACGTTGAGCCTCAACCGCTCCAGCCCAACCCACTCATCTACGTTCGTTCCCTCACAGAAGATTTCCCTTGTTTTCGTCATCCATTGAGATCAATTCAGCGAAGCCTTTTACAACCAACTTCTCAAGTTCTTCCTCCAAACAATGTTCAACCCACTTCCTTAAGCCCAAGTTTCAGTCGATGAAGCACTCCATATTAATGTACCGCTAAGCCCTCCACGCTTTTGGATGATTATGAAGGAATGGAAGTTTGTTACCGGTTGAACGAATCAATGTGTGGAGAAATTTGGAGCCTACCTTCCTTCTCACCAATAGCGTAGGATGTTAGTTTCCTATTGACGCAACGGATTAGAAAGCAAGAAAAAAAATTCATTTTAACGACAAGGCAATTTTAAAAGCAGGATATTTTTAAAACACGTGGAGAAAGATTATCTTCAATATTTCTGTGAGTTTAAAGGATAGTAATTGATGCTTATACATTGAATGACCGACATCACTTTTATAGTATATGTTTTTATATATGTTCACATTCTTTAAATATGTTTCATTTTATGAAGTTCATATGTCGTTTGTTTTATTTTTGTTGAGTTGGCGCCTTGGTTACAGAAAGAAAAACAATGGATTCTCGTAGAAGAAGCCATATTGATATGTAAGGAATAAGGAAATATAAAATAATGTCAAGTGATATTGAAGTCTCTCTTTTTTGCATAATCACTTTGATATGTTACACTGATAACTCAAAAGAGAAAATTTTTATGCCCACCGAAATTAACGGTTTCAAATCCCAACCACATGCTCCACGAGAATTGGCAAGATGAATGGAAAAACTCACTTTAAAAGAATATGCATGCTGGTATTTTCGCGATCAATGAATTAATTTCGCTATTTTTAATAGAAATTGACCACTATGATGCTTTCAGATCATCCAAATGGAAGTATTTTAAGCGAAACTGAATTCACTATTATTCCCGAAGCTTATGAGGTAGGCAGCGAGAAAAAGGTTTTATACTTCACACACACATTGATAGTTTGTCGTAGTACGTAACTGACATGGCAACTACTATAATTTACCGAAACAGTGTGTTACGATAGTACGATTTTGAGGAAAAGAATAATCAAAAATAAAAACATATAAAGTAAAGTAAATATTTAAGTCTAAAACAAGAATGACATCACACTCACCGACAGTGAAGCAACATGTATCTCAAGTGCACAGATATTCCTTCACTCACCTGCAAAGAGAAAATGTAAAGTTTCAATAACACGCAACAATATTGACAAGAGCGAAATATAGCTCATTGAGCAGTTATTGAGCATAACGGGTTTAATATCAATACATAAAGTATTTCACCATGCGCAAGATTTCGCATCTGCCCTCTCCACGGAGGAGTGAATCTATTATGTACTTTGGCAAATATTATACACCCTTGCTCATTGGAACACCCACATTCGCAAGGCAACGAAGCTTCTCCTTCCGTTTCTCAGTCAGCCTGGGGCAACTAACCCTCGCCTCCACTCCCTGTTAACATCTCGTTCGCATCAAGAGACTGCGAATCTGCCTTCGGAGGCATTGGCCAGGCCTGCCGGAGAAACGGAGAATGGGTCTACTCCTGCTAAGTAAGGCAGAGGCGGCTGAGGGTTTACCATTATAAAAGGAGTTTTTAAAAAAATATTCCACAGTTAAAATACGTTTTGATAAATTAAGATATGTAAGCGGTAATGAGTGGAGAGGAACCTAGAATGTGACCGGGACGTGTATGTGGATTTTGCCCTGCTTAGTGGATTTTGAAAAAGCATTGATTGGACCAGTGGCGCCGACTCCATGGGGCCTGAGGGGGCCATAGCCCCCTCGAAAATTCCTTATGAGTGTGAGGATGAAATGTGTCAGGCTTGTCGATTTTCGCCGGAGTATCCAGATATCGATATTCGAGTAATCAGTGTTCTAATGTTGATAATATGACTCTTCTAAAATGCTTAAAAAACTTGAAACTGACTTCTCATAAAATTTCCCGGGACAAGATCCCCGGTTTGGGCCCCCCCAATATTTTTTGTAAGTCGGCATCCCTGGATTGGACTGAGTCAAGCTAATTGATATTTTCAAGAAAATAGGCGTAAATTACGATAGGCGATAGGTAACTCATTCAACCTTTTTTATATGGCCAATAGCAATGTGATTGGCAAGGCTGTCCGTAATCGCCGCTGCTTCTCATCGTGTACGCCGAGAAGATGATAAGAGAGGCGTGGGATGAATTGGAAGATGGAGTGAAATTGGGGCAGTGATGTTTAAGTCAGTGAGTTCGCGGATGATCAGGCGTTGATTAGCCACTCAGCGTGGGGGCTGCAGCTTCTAGTGCAGGGGTCTTCAGCCTTTTTTTGATGAACGGGCCAAAAATCGATTTCACATTATCCGGAGGGCCACAATGCTCCGTGTCTCTCTACCACGACACCACTAAAATAAATAAACATGTAATTTCAAAGAGCAATTATCTTTATTCGTTAAAAAGTTCAATCAATCAATACGATTTTTGACATAGTTTATTTTTAAGGAGTATGTCGATATTTGGTTTTATTTTTGTTGTTGCCAAACACCCTAGAGGTGGCTCGAAGGGTATTATGTAGATGTAGATGATACAATATTTTCTTTATCCTCAACGACCCGTAATAAATTAGCCGGTAGGCCGCGAGTTGAAGACCCTTGCTCTAGTGGATGCTAGTAATACGAAAGGAAAATGGATACAGCAGTAGGGACATCGGGAGAGAATTGCGTTAGCAAATAAGGAAAGAAGGAGCTTATGAGAGGATAGCTATCACTTTTATCTTTCATGTTTTATTGGCAAAAAACGTAGATAAGCATATATATAGATTCAGACATCGAATTGGCGGATTTCGAAATTCAACTATCTGATGACAATAGCGAGAAAACATCGATTACGTTAGAGGGTAGCACGTGAAGTTTACAAAGGAGGGCATTATTGCAATTTTCACGAGAATGAAAATTGATGCACCGCATGGAGGAACCTCCGTAGAAAGGAGATACAAAGAGAGATACTAAGAGAAAAAAATTAGAAGGTTGAATTCGCTTTTATCTCACTTGTTTTCCTGTTCACATTTACGTTTACATCAAGACGTTTGTATTATGCTAATAGAACGAATCACGAGATGGTCGATTCTTTCTTTCATCGAACATTCATTGTTAGAACGAAGTTGATATTTACGAGAGTAAACTAGTAATGTACTGTGACGGAACACGACGTCGCATACGCCATATGAAAGGAAACAATCAACCATCCCGAGCGAAGGAATGATCGAGTCAACACCACATTAGCACTCTTAACATTTCATGATATATTTAAACCTTTCTGCACATTACATTATTCACAACAAAAAATATACCCCGATGAGGATGAAAATAATGAACTGATTACTTTCTACACATTATATTATTCTTAGCAAAAAAAAAATACCCTGATGAGGATGAAAAGAATGAACTGATTACACGTAACAAAAAAAATCGATGATTTGAATGTGATGTTTTTGCCCCTCTCCAAAATAGTACAAGTTTCAAGGAAAAGAGAACATTAAATCTTTGGGCCACTGTTAATTAGTGCCTCCTCATAAAGTTTCTGAAGTTCGCTAGCAAGCCCTTTGACCTTTGCTTTCTTAGCACTTTTTACAATTAGTTGCGAGGACAAGTTGTTCTGTGGACTAGGAAATAGAGCTTTTCGCTTCTAACTGAGGGAAGTGATTGGTCGTCTGACCTCAACAGATGATGGAAGGGTCGCGAACTGCGACATTCCTACAGTGTATGGTTGAAGCCGGAACAGTAGAAAACCGTCTGTAGCAAACGTTTCGGACCAGATGATCCAAGGCGCCGGGGGTTAACTCCTTCCGCACGTGGCGTGGGACACGGTCGTAACTCCTTTCTAAACTCCGTCCGGTCTCCTTTCAGCGTATGCCACCAGCAACACTCTGATTCCGCTTATGATGGCAATCATGCACATCAGCACTTCCCCTGATCTCGCTCCCTTGGTCGTCGTGTCAATCATGCCTCGTGAAGCACACCTTTTTTGGGTTTATATAACCCTCGGGAGGGAAAATATCACTTGTGGAAAGGGGTTTGCGGGGAGAGAGGATGATTTCACTGAGGCCGGGGAAAGTGGGTCCCTAGGTAGCCCCTGTTGACTGGGCCCATCACACCGGCCACCACACACCTGACTCACACACACGCAAGAATGCGCACAACCTCACATGTCACCATACTCCACTACGTGATCATTCCCAGTTCTAGACATCACAGTACACACTGGCAGTAAATTATTGGTACTTTATGTAAACAAAATAGTTGAGATTAGCTATGAAAATATATTTGGCTAAGTCGGAACTCGAGCACGGATCTCACGACTGCCTATACAGTATGTTTGCAGGTAGATCACCAAGCCTTCATCTCCCAAGGTGAATATTAGTTCAATCTAGTGTCAATGATTAGATTTATAGCCTCGTGAATACGAAATTCTTTTTAACTTAGAATATATATTAAAGCGTTATCCTAATCGTTACTTGACCGATTAACATAACCATTTTTCATATTTCTTATCGTAAAGAAGACAACGGTTGAAATAAAAGTAAATTTTATATCCATATATATTGTCTCTCTTTTAACGATGGATTCATTTGAAAGGTATGACTGCCCATCATCATTTTATTAAGGCTTATCAATTTATCGAAACAGTCTTCGAGAGCAAATACCGACCAATTCTGGGCACAAAATGGAGCCCATTGCGTCATAATTATTCCGAAATATTTCGTAAAATAAAATTTAAATAATTATGCTAATTGGAGTAATTTTTTTAGAGTTGAGTTCACCGTTATGAATACCAATAATTTTTTTCTGGAGAATTCATCTTAATCAATTTGCTAAAATTGATTGTTTGAGGCGTAACTTGGTGAGAGCGATTCATAATTAAAATTAAAAAGAAGAACTTTGTGCTTTCACATTAATATTTATTCACACATTTACGACCATGGTTTCAACGTTAGACGTCGTCATCAGGTGAACTCTAGAGAGGTCCATCACATCCTTTTATCCTAGCCTGGTATAAAAGGATGTGATGGACCTCAGTAGAGTTCACCTGATGATGACGTCTAACGTTGAAACCATGGTCGTAAATGTGTGAATAAATATTAATGTGAAAGCAAAAAGTTCTTCTTTTTAATTTTAACAATTTGCTAAACTCGAATCGGAAATTGATTAAACCTAATCTCGAACCATCTCCACTCCCCCAATATCAGCTAAGCCTCCAGTAGCGCCATGGCTGAGCATCTGAACCCCTACCTATTAATACCCATAAATTCTGCCCCTGATTAAAATCTGAACAGTAGACAGCGTGCCTTTTTTGCAACAAGCAGGCGCCACTTAGGGTTACCCTCTGGCCAAGCAATGCCTTTCTCCGTCGGTATCACTTCGAATCGGCTTTTTGCTTTGGCGAGCGCGATAATGCCCATTTGGTGGCTTCAAGATTCCGTCGAGGGTTTCTTGCCAAGATTTCGCGGTCAGCTCCCAAGAAGGCGACCGCTGCAATTGATTTCCGGTTTCCTGAGAGAAATGGCAAACCCTCCCGAGACGCAAGTACGCTGCTAACGCGGTTTTCCAACAAAAAAAATGGAATCAAAAGAGTTTATTGTCTCATAGGTGGCGCTTTAAGTTTTTTTTCTTTCTTTCCATGGACATTCTTGCATTTCAAAAGGTTGGTTATTTCGTCAAGCACACCATTACCAATTGGAATTTTAACATCGACCGAAAAGGGAACAAAACTCGTTTCTTCACCGCCTACTAGCGTAAGAATATTTTCTAAAATGTGAGACGGCATTCATAGTTTTTGATAGGTGGGTAATAAAATTTTATATTTACCATAAGAAAGTTGATCTCGTCTCTAAAACATTTTCTCTGGTTGGAGTCTTTAGTCAAATTTTACATACGAAATATTTGGGTATTTATGACGCTATGGACTCCATTTTGTGCCCAAAATTGGTCAGCATTTGTATTCGACGACAGTTTTGATAAATTGGTAACTCTTAATAGACGGAAGATAAGCATAACTTTCCAATGAATCTATTTATAAAAGAGAGACAATATACGGAGATGAAAGTTACTTTTATTTCAATTTTTGCCGTGTATACAAAACAAAATATGCAGAATAATTATGCGAATTAAGAAAGAGGAATAAGCTGGATAGTTATCCTTTCCATCGAACTTTCATTGTTGAAAGGAATTTCATATTTGCGAGATTTCATAGTAATTTTATCATCTTCCATTTCACACGCTGGGCTCTCTGCGCTAAATTTTGAGGGATTTTATTTCCGAATTTTTATTACGGCTCTAAATGTTACTAAAATGTACTTCCTACAAGCGTAATAGGTGCATATTGAAATTAGAGTGTGCATTTTTCAAATATAATTATATGATATCAGAATTCTTTATAAAAATAAAATTATAGCCCTTCACTGTTATGCTAACCGAAATGCCAAAGAAAGTAATTCTGCACTTGAACTTAAAATTAATTACAGTAATCTAAAGACGTTTCAATAGATTCAGAGAGCTTGGATAATCTAACCGGACGATAAGTGTAAATTTCTTTTACAGAGTAACTTCAAATATGGTATATATTTAATGCATGTGAAAACGGCATTGCAGCCTGCATTAAGACCGCGAGCTGATTCAAAACGATATAGCCACCGGTGCAGCTCTATTTTGATACTTTACATAGGAGAGCGTCCAAGAAGTGGTAAATTTTTAATTTATAACCAAGATAAGGGAGCATTAATTAATTGTTTAGGCCACGTTTCCGCAGAAAAAAGGGCAATCTGAGAAATATTTGACAGAAATTCACCTTAATATCCCAGCTGCGGTGAAAACATAGAAGATTTTTCCGAAGCATGCGAAAAATGTTGATCAGAATCTAAAAAATAATTCCATATTATCAAAAGCCAAATATAATATTCCTTACGCTTGTAAAATTGCGGTCATTGTAAACTTGCGGCTCGCAAACGGAGGAATATCTGAGTAATTAGCAAACGAATGTTGCAATTTAAGTCAATTCACTATAGTCACATAAAGATTATACCAGTTTCAGCTCAAATAGTTGGAAAAATAAATGACTAAAAATACAAGAATTAAATTATCCACATTCTCAGAACCTACATTCCTATTAATAACTAAAGCGACTGACATTTACGAGAGAAAAACTATTATTTAAATTACATAAGCGATTTTTTTTGTTTTCAGTCACGAACCTATCTACTTAAGCTGAGAGCAACTCGTCCAAAACAAGATGAAGAAAATAAAAGCGAGCGGAAAAGGATCTAGTGATTAGCTGAGGGCGTGGAGGTGGAGAGAGAGGAAGAAGTGGTTCCACCTGGTGGTAAAAGAAATGAAGCTCGGAGACGGAGTGACTTCAGAGACGTGAGGGGAATGCTGCGAATCAATTTGTCGGATACGTGACTGATTGTATCCCTTGGTTGCTGACTCCATCTCCACCATATAAAAAAAGACTCCGTCAAAAGTGACCTTTTACACCTACGAGGTCACGGAAAAATGAGTGGGTCTTCGCGGAAGTTTCAATATCTGCAGGTTGTTTGAGGGCTTGAGGCAGGTAGTGAATAAAAGGTGAGAGTTTGATCCATACACGATAGCGGGAATTTGAATCTTACCTCCTGCGTCATTGAAATAAGAGAAAAAAGAAACCACAACAGCAATGGAGAGAGGAAAGGATGAGGTCGATGATCTGTGGGATGAGAGGAAAACCTATCAAAGATTTAGTAGAGCTACCGATCAAATTATAACAACAAGGATAATGTTGATTGTCTTCTTGGGGTGTAAATCTTTAAGAAATAAATGCAAAATATTTTACCAACATTTTGGTATATTCTTATATCTTCTCCAGTGCTTTATTCTATGAATATGATTTTTTAAGTAAAAAAATAAATATTTAATTTGTTCGTTTCAATGAACAAATCGTATTCATCAGCAGCAAATAAGCCCTGAAGAAGGAATTAAAATATAACGAAACGTAAGCCAAACATTTTGCACTTAATTATGATAGACTTAAAACTGAAGGCGATAGTGAACGTAAAAATTTACGTTAATAAAAGGGTAAAAACAATTCAAATTAATATTGATAATTCATGCAAATGCAAACTCTGAGCACCAAAAAAATGTACTCTTTTAACATAATTAGTGCTACGAAAATAAAAAAAATACTTAAATACCTCAGTGTGACTATATATTTCCAACCGTTTTTTCCTTAGCAAAAGGAAAACTTTTCTCTTAGTTTGGAGATAACACAGGTATTTTAATAGTCATTCCATACAGTGGTAAAGGGTGCGCCAACTTACACAGTGCAGTTTTGGAAGTCTATTTGAGAAAAGATGTATCAGAAATGATGTTTATTTTATTCTCTTCAGTATATCACACCATTTTATGCAGTTCTTTTTTAAATATAACATCAGAAAGGTGATGGCCACCAGCAGCGATGCATTGATGAAAGCGAAAGTTTTCTGCCATATTTTTACGCGATAGATTCCAAAATAAACGTCAGATAGATTAAAAAACAAGCGACTGTCTGTTACCTCTTGATAATGATCTGAGAAGGTCAAAGCTAGTAGTTTTCAATAAACACTGAGTGGAATATAACATCGTTTATTTCTGATACTATCATGACACCATTCGTCAAGGTGATCTCGCAAACCATTGGTCCAACATTTTCACACATTTCGATTGGTATTGCAGCAATTTTTTCCCCTATGTAAGTTCTTTAAGTTGCGAGGCCAATTTATTTATAATATATTGGGTTTGGAGTAAAAGTTTTCATTTTAATATGCTGCGATATAGGAAAATATAGACATGACTCAAGTTTATAAACCCGGGAAATTTCAAGACGAGGGCAAGTTAATAAACAATAATAGGTCAATGCAACTTACGGACGGTCAAGCTCAAATGATTCCTGGTGCTAGGGATTCTTTTAGTGAAACCAAAAAAGGTACGGTTATAACCAATAATTACGATTAATTTAAGCGTGATAGGGATCGTGTATGTTAATCGTTATTCTTAATCAATAATATTACTAGCTGATCAACAATCGTTTTTTATTTAATTTTGAAAATTTCAAACGTATGTAAAAGTTTAGTTTTCGGCCAACAAAATTAGAAAAAATCAAGATGGTAGAACGTAATAGTATACACCTACATTTTAAAATCAAAAAAACCATTTACAAGAAATAAAACCTGGGGATATGGTTAAAAAACGAAAAATCGTGATTCAATTTTTTCAGGACCTGGAATTTTAGAATTTTAAATTTTTGGGGAAACACATAATTTTTGATGCACTTTAAGTGCATATTTTTTATTTTTCAAAACATTTGGGGTCACTTTTCACCATCTTAACCGGCTAGACTCTTTACGCACCAAGCACATTCCGCATGTCAGTAAAGCCTTGGTCCCTATTCGAAGATTTTAATATCGAGATAGGGCTACGCAGATGACATAATGGAGGATATCGGCAAGTCGCTTCATCTTTCACAGATATTTCCTCTGGCTTCCAACACCACAGACTTCCCTTCGGAGGGAGAATGTAGTGGAAAACTCAAGACGAGAACGATGACTACGGTGTTGATTCCGGTCGCCTTGAAAGGAATTTCACCCCGAGTCGGGTCAACACCGTTATAAGCGAACTCCGCAATATTAATAATCATCTGCGGAACACGTTCTTCCCAGAAAATCACTCGCAGTAATGAATATGTCTCAAGATGAAGGCGCGGCAATACCTCATATATCGGGCGAGCCTGATCTCAGGAACGACTCCATACAACAAGCGTTGAACCTTGAGATGGTATTCAAACGAAACGTGAAGCATATGTCACTCTCATGTACATTTCAAAATATGAACTTCTAACATTAATTTATCGAGGTGTAGCTAGGAATTATTTCGCTATCTTATCTACACTTTGGGAAATGACTTATTAAAACTGGAAATTTCTTTGATGGGTAATCATTCGGCAATTAATTGCCGAGGAATTAATAAAATCGCCATGACGCACAAAAAACACCACTCTGTCATTATTCTGCATCGTTATTCGAAGTTGTGAATTTCTTCATTTTATCACCGTTCTCAAATACATTTAGGTATTCGATAAATACGTTCTCGAATACGTTTCGGAATTAAATAAATCGGTAGTTCTTCCGTATTATATGTCCGTATTTGACATTTCAAATGTTTTGCACGTCGTCAAAACATAGAAATGATATATTATATAATACTAGCATAAAATCTCAAGGACTGGCCGAATATTATCTTCTTTTTTTAACGCGATATTCATTTTACAATAATTTCATCATCTTAATCATTTTTAAAGCCCACATCGTTGTCCCTTGTCGGCATTTTCCTATATCTCAAGCATAAAAAAATTTCATCTGAGTATCGAGGTGTAATTTTCGGATTTAAGATACAAGCAAAAGCTGACAAGCGCATACTTTATACACCCTAAATATTTCCGGTGCTATAAGTGCAATCAGTTGCGTAGCTGTTTTCATGTCCCGTTCACCATACAATATCTCAGTGTCAAAAGCTATGTTAGCAGTCAGACAGAAAAAACTTCAACCTTATTTCCTTTTCAGGGGTAACCCGAGTTAGGTATGTAGATTATTTACAGTTTCCGAATCCTGCGATTGTGAATTTTATGTACACTGATTGTTCGTAGGTTTTTAAAAAGTACGGGGAGCAAAGCTCGCCAAATATTTAATTAAATTTTTGAATCTTCGCTCTTTGGTCAATGCTGTACAGTTAGGTATATTCTCTATTTGATCACCTTCCACATTTTCAGTGAATACACGAATTTCCAGCTATAAATTCATTAACGCATAAACTAAGGTTAACAGTTTTATTTATCATTGCGATTTCCCTCATGACCCAATTGTATAAAACAGTGCGTATCCCAAATACGAGGAAATGTTACCAATAAAAACAGCCCATGCAAATAATGCCTATACAGCAAACAATTGAAAATCACAGAATATTCAATCACTACACAAACCTCCGTTTTGTACATAGTGCATGTTCAGTTCAGACACGTGAAAAATGCAGCTTTGTTTACTCATGGTGATGAGGTTGCTACGCTGATCAAGGGAAAATGATCATTCATTCTTAAAAAAAATATGTACACCAAATAATCTCTGTTACGACGGTTACATTAAAAAAAATGGAAAATCATAAAAATTTTGTTTTTCTATTCATAGACAATGCAGTAGTGTTCCAAAAACTCTGAATAGCAATGAGGAGGTTGCATGAAATCATAGTCTCATAATGCTCTAAATATATAACGTAACCTCCAGGCCTCAAAATGTACTTAATTATATATTCCTCTGCATGTCCGCAATGTGAACGTTGTACAAAGAGCAAAACAGCTTTCAATGTAAAATATGTTATCCCAAATTTCAAACAATAGACGAAGCTAGCAATAGAGGAGCTTTCACGAAAATAGGTTGATGATAGATTTGATCAAGATTCAAACATAAATTCTAAACTAGGGGAGTATATTTTTTCAGCTAAGTTCACAAATATTTATCACTCATGCATAGCACAACATGCACCTACAAGGAAAGAGCCTTATTCAACACTGAAACGAAAATGTAGTTCAATAAATATATAATGTGAGATCCGAAAAATATCAAAGGGAAACAATGGAACATGCAAGTAGAGGATGAACTCGAGAGACAGAATCACGAGCTGGAGTTATGTTGCAAAAACTATTTTTTTTAATTGCGCAGTGCCCGCTAGGGGGACGCTACAACCCCCTTAAAAATATTTTAGGTAGGTGTGCTAGCATAGTATCACACGACGTTAAAGTAATGATCAAGCAAAGTGGAGCGTCAGAGGCCCCTCTACTCAACTGCCTATTTTTTCAAAAAAACCTTTTCGTCCTCTCTCAAAGCATTGAGTGGAATTTTATTAATTTTTCCTATATCTACTGCAGTATCTTTTTTAGCATTTTAGTTCTCTGGAATGGTATCATTAGGTATTAGTTTGGTTAATTTTCTAATCATATGAAACTGTCAGGCAATTTTGAACCTGAGAGCCAGAAGGCTATCAAAATACCTTGCCTGCACCCCATTCATTTTTTTAGCCAAAAACTAGGATATGGAAGTGAATACATTCCCCATATTTACTCATAGTTTTTTTTCAATGACTCAATGGTTGCATTTTAAGAGATTACAATGGATTCAATTTTTACAGTATTTGGCGAAAGAGATTATTAATTCTTCCCCGGAACACTGATGAGCAGACTTTGTGTCACGTAATTAAAGCGCTTGGTGTTCGATTATTTTATTACAGGCACAGTTATAATACATGTGGCCACTATTTGCATTTGCCAAATCAGCTAGGGCCAATTTAGGTAATCATGAGACTGTGGTTGTACCTTACGTATGCTCATGTTGACTGCTCCGATGCTTAAAAATTCGTAATGGGAGAAACTCCTTGAACACGAATTTGTGGCATCGCATGGGCGCCAATCTGGCCTTTTTCAAATGAGGATAAAATTGACCATTGCCATTCGACTAAACTTGGAATTCTAAGACCAAATAATTTGTATGTTATGAATACACTTATGGTGGGTAATGAATCGCATTCAATGCCTTTCGTTTTCTTTGATGAAGGAAACTACCCTATTAATATTTCCCCAAAAAATAAAGGACTTTAAAAATTGCTATTTGGTACTGGATAGTCACATTACTAAAAAAGGAATCTCTTTTTCTTTTGTTGTTTTTTCTGTTGATGGCTGGTAATAAAAATCCCTCGTTGAGAGCCTTTTGAGATTTCGTGGCGATCTTGCGTGTAGAGTGCTTAGCTGCCGATGGAATGGACTTGGGTTCAAATCCCGGATGGATCCTTTGCACACCCTAGCGAATCCTTGGAGAGGTATGAGACCGGGGAAACGAAATATTCCTCCAATCCTGTATGCATGATATGTTATTTACCTCAAAGTGAACTCCACCTTCACCATAATCGTCATCTATTCATCAAAACGTTTTCATCCCGTGTGCAATTTCGTAGAGAGAATAAAATTATTAACTCCAGAACTACCGATGGAGTCATTTTGACTCCATGAGATTTTTATTTCCCTTCTCTGACTAATATTTAACGAATTTAGTCCTGAATTTCAGTGACTTTTATTCATTTTTGACGTATAATAAGGCTTTGCGATAAGAAGAGTTTTAGAAAAAAAATAGTACACATTTTTCAAAATTTACCGTTAACTACCAAAGAGATGAGGTACCAACTGTAATAAAAATATTTGTTATTTTATTAAATTATCTCCTCACTTTCTATGTAGCCTACGTAATATTTTTTATCATATAACAATGATAATAAAATATGGTGAAAAGTTTATGTTTACTGCTATATCCAACTCCTCAGTGATAATCCCATTAAAGCATGCAAGAAAAAAGAATTTCAAAGCCATACTGTCGAACATCGCATTTAAAAAATATCATTTTTTGTTAAAACCACGACTGAAATATTGAAATTATAAACAAAAATGATGAACTAAACCAATGTTTCAATAAAAGAAGATATTAAACAGCATAAATTAAACAAAAATAAGGTAGGA
The DNA here is from genome assembly GCF_921293095.1 of Ischnura elegans. Classification (NCBI taxonomy): domain Eukaryota; kingdom Metazoa; phylum Arthropoda; class Insecta; order Odonata; family Coenagrionidae; genus Ischnura; species Ischnura elegans. The sequence goes on along the minus strand of NC_060254.1, from coordinate 77,931,509 downwards.
GTCAAAATAACTCCATTCGGTAGTTCTAGGAGGGGTGTCAAGACCGGAATTCCTAGTGTTAATAATAGAAACAGGCAATGTTTCAAATAAATAATTTAATATCACCTTTAGTCAGAAATAGTATGTTTAGAAACGGTAATAATAAGAAAGGCAACGTAGGAATTCATTAGAATATTTCCTCATTATTTGCAAACGACTTAAACTTAAAACTTTCCCGTAACACGCCAATAAGGTGGCTTGCAGGGCAGTATGCAGATTTAAATATATAAAAGATCGTAGCACTTTTCCACAAGAATATTTAATGCGTACGACGCGTTTCGGTTCACTGAGGCCATCATCTGGTATAAGACCAGGCCATCATCTGGTATAATACCAGATTATGGCCTTGTACCAGATGATGGCTCAGTGAGCCGAAACGCATTGTACGCATTAAAAATTCTCGTGGAAAAGTGCTACGATCTTTTATTCATTTAAATATGTCTAACTTCCACCAATTGAAGCCTGAATCTGTTGAACTTAGTATGCAGATGTCAACTCCTCCATAGCAACCCGACCCCGAAAAAAATGGAGAGGAATAGGTAGATAATGGAAAGAGGAAGCGAGAACCATTGGCGAAATGGACCCTGAAAGGGGGAGCGTAAAAGCCAATGAGGCGAGAGACGAATCCATGGCAAGGAGAGAGAGAGGGAGAGATACGAGAAGAAAGTGGGATGGGTGGATGAGGAGCTGAGTCATGCTTAAGAAGGCAAAGGGAGCGAGTGGAGAGAATGGCACCGCGAGAGGGTCCTTTAATAATGGATTCGGGGGTGGTTTGGGTTCATTAGCAGCGAAGGCACTGAGCCGTGCGAGGGAGAGAAGCCATCGGAAATCACTTGCTTCATGCCGGAACCTCTTCTCTCCCCCACCACAACTCAAACCCCCTTTCCCACTGGCCCAAAAGCCAATTTTCTCTCACTGACAATTGTGACCGAGTTTCCAAAATAAAGAGACACACATCATTCCGTATTCAATGTTACCTCTCTACGACGTTTAAAAGAAGGCTGTACTCCTATTTGAAGTCTGGGGCTTAATTCAGTCTCCTCAACTCATTAGAGTTATCATCTTAACCCGGTAACGCCTGAATTTTAAATGTCATCCGAACTTTTTCGTAATATTCCATTTTAAAATCAATTAAATTCTCTTTAATTAGATGCAAATTTTATAATTTTAGCACTGATAGTCTTGAAGATACAGCCTGGTACAATGTGGTACCGCTAGGCCCTTAAAGGGTCAAAAAATCTAAATTAAATAAAAATTAGTAATTTCACATTTTAATTCCAACCACGTTGAATATTTTCTTTTTTTTTCACAAGAATAAAGATCCATTTTCATCCAAAATCACTCAAAAATGTTTCTTAAAAAAGTAAATTATTCTGAAAAACGTAATTATAAATATGCTTATCAGTTTAAAACTCTCAAAATCCTAAACAAATTACAATAAATAACAAAAAAGATTCGTTTATTATTACACTGCCTACTGGTACCATATGGTACCACTTGGCGTTATCGGATTAAAGTTGTGATGTTATAAAAACTCTCTACATAAATGTGTATATGTATGTGTATGTTCATTACTGTCTGAGTTAAAACTTATATTTTTGTGTTATTACTCTTGAATATTTTACAGTTTTTGTATAAACATCTACTATTGTTAGCCTAGCAATAATCTCCACAATGCCTTATTTTTGTCAAAATACTTTTTATTAAGAGTAGAACGTTTCCTGTATTTTCTATTTTTTCTCTCATAGGTTTTACCTAGAGCATAATAAAATATTCTATTCTATTCTATTCTACGATTGTGCGGCGAAAAATTGACCTCCTTAAACCATTCGTCCAATTAAGCCATGAGTACGTTGAAGCTGTGTCTAAAGAATTTGTATAAATCCTGAAAAGACATATTACTACGCAATCAAGATGAGCCGTCCATGACTCATGGCCTTCACGAAGAGTAGTGAAAAAGACTTCGGAGTGCGGGTGCATTCCATCGAAACTGCTTTTTACTCTGGCGAGTGGCTGTGCCGCCACTGCTTTTGACTCAGGCGAGTGCCTGCGCAGTGTGCACTGCACAGTGTGCAGTGGCTGACCTGGTGGGGAGTTCTATGAAAGGGACCTGCGGCCCTGCCCCCGGGCTGATTTTTCCGACGTTTCTCCTCGTGTGAGGACGGCGAAGAGCGTCATCTGAGAAGCGAAGCCAGTGAGTCTTGGCGAAGTGACGCCAGTGCCACCAGATCGACGACTACTCGCGCAAGTACTACCAACGCCTCCCTCATACCTATCCTATCCCTCTGCCGGTAAGATCGCTGTTCACGAAATTATATCTGTATATTAAGCCCATAACGCGTTTCAAAGAAATGTACTTGGGACTCTTCATAGCAGCAGTAAGAAATAGTTACCATCGTGACTAATTAAAAAAATGAAAGTATTTAGCATGACTATTTTGGTTGGAGCTTAAGCGATTGTTTTCAAAGAAGAATATGTGTTACGATTAACCGATTGATTGATCGATTAACCTGAAATGATATTCATTGAAATGAAATTGAGGCAGCATTTGACGGGAACTGGTGTGAGAGAAATCAAAAGTGATATGCATGCGTGGCGTTTTGAACCAACTGTACTTGTAAATTTCTCCCTCCAAGCGAATTTATTCAGTAAAATCTACTTTCGAGCCGTATAAAAAGACCACACTCCTCTGCCTGTGATTCTTTCAAACTAATTCAGCACACCGCACACTGGTTGGAAATCGAAAATCGCTGGACCACAGTCCAAAATGGCTTTCTTTGAGATAGAGGCTTAAAACTTAGCGTAAATACTCATAAATGGTTACCAATAATGGACTTGTATGCCATTCCACATAAATTTCTCAATTCATTTCCTTGGTCGCGAACTTCTTTCCAAGATTTCAATTCAATTCAATCAATTTATTATCGTGGGCCATTTGGCCCATGAGATAATTTACAAGTGCACAACAATTCAGTAACAATCATTTGATAAAGAAAAAAAAGAAAAAAACACGACATCAAGACTCAGTAAATGCAAAAATAGAGAAAAAAAACTAAAAACAAAAACAAAATATAAACCTATGCAAGCACATACATACAATTGCATCCCGAATGCGGATACCCAGGTATCTAGCCACACAACAATTTCAGACATTTTAAATACATTTGAAACAGTATCACAATTTATTCAAAAAAAATATTCAGGTGTAACAGAAAACCGTAGGACCGATAGAAAATTATATCATGAATACAAAATATATTCTCCCCTCATCACATCAGTACTCAATCGCATTTTCTTCATTTCATATATCATTTCATATCTTCAGATTTCTTCATAGCATTATTAAGATCCGTTTTTATTCTCACTAAATTTCCCTAATTATGTTTTTCGTAAACGTAAAATAATTTCTTCTTTATGTTAAATTTCAGTTGGGAAACGGCATTTTGCATTGTAAAGCAGAGCATATATGAACTAAAATCTTAAAAATCATAGGAAACGCAGCCAGAGCACCATGTCAAAAGAATATTATGTTTTTTATTCCATAAAATCATTCCACTGAAACACCAACACCTTATATTCAAAGATTTTCGGAGAAAAATGAGATCGCGCGTTTTTTTTTTAATTGGTCAAATTGTTTGGGGTAATTTTTCTCTGCAACGGATGAAATTTATGTAAAATGGCAAATTAATCCATTATCGGTACCCATTTATGATTGTTTAAGCTAAGTTTTAAGTCTCTATAAGTATCAATAGAAGGTATTTTTGAGTTTTGTCCGGCGATTCCCGATTCTGGACCATATGTATGGGGTGAAAAACGAGTGAGTATGGCATAGAATAGGAGAAGAAAGGGGAAGGACCCGAGGAACTGTGAATCGACGTGTTCCCCTTAGAACTCTAGACCTTGGCCCTATTGTTGTGGTAAGACTACCATTTAGGATAATGTTTTGTCGAACAATTTCGCGATTTTACTTGGTAGAATGGACATTACACTGATAGATGTCATTTTTATGCACTGTATTTCACGCTAACTGAAGTAGAGTGGTATAACTGAATGCATTACTGAGCAGTTTAATTGAAAAAAAAACAAAAGCATTCAGTCGGTTGGAAAAATGAATTTAAAGCAAGAAATAAAAACAAATGTGTAGATATTTATCAATTAAATTTCAAAACAGGCAAATTGTTTTTCATACATACATTTTTTTAAATTAATCCACGATATGTCCCTTTAACCTGTCAGCAGGTTCCATTAACCATCACGTAATTATTTTGGAACCTGAATTTTCCATCATTTCCTTTAGAACAAATTCTCACAGATATATTTTTTAAGCTGGTAGTATACCAATAAACCTTCTTTTACTCACGTAATTTTTATTCTTGTATAAATCATACTTTAATTTTTATACTTAAGAAATTTTTTAATAATACCAGGAAGATCTAATCTCCATGAGCTAGCTTTGGATTATGGATGCAGCCAACCGCTAAAGTCGTTCGCAAAATACGTGAACGGAAGAAAGGAAGAATACAAATCCAACGCAATTATCCAGGTTTCTCAGAGTATCTAATCTGCGCATGGAATATCAGGTCATTACGCATAACTTTGCTGAAGATAATCCTTAGAAAACTTTTGACCTTTGCAAAACTTTCGGAATTTTAGTCATTCAGACTGTCCCCACCCTATATAACTCCAATCCCTTAGCAAATTTCAAAAGAAGCAAGTAGGAGTCTCGTAGCCAGACGTACCCGTAACAAAAGACGCCTCACAAGACGAGCGCGGAGACACAGGCAGTTTGTATGAGTGAACTTCGAGCGATATTTTATCCTTTTTTTCATAATATAATTTTTTTTCGTCTTATATTTTCCGAGCGACGGCGTCAAAATACCTGGCACGTAACTTACATATACATTTCTTTCTTTCGCACTCCCTTTCCTTGCATCAAAGACGCCTTTGGGGAAATCAGGAAGAAAAGTAGTGCCCGCACGAACAGAGGCGACACCCCCACATCGTCGTCGCTTCCACGGACTATCCCGGAAACAAGTGAATGCATGTGCAGCGCACGGAGAAATATCTTTTCTCCACTCCCCACCCCCCTTTCCTCGAGTTTCTCCTCCGAGCAGGAGTCTAAACTCGTCCTCGCATATATACGAATGTAGCAGGAAAAAAAAGGAGTAAAATTGTTTGCAATGCTTCCAGAGAAATGTCCAAAAGAATAATCAACGGCGAGATTCTTCAACTGAGGCAAATAATCGAAAAAGTCTCGCCATACTTCTCATATACAACGATGGAATTGAAAAAAAATCTATCGAAAGATGAATAGAATAGTATTACACTGAGGAGATATGAAGGAGGAGCCGTTCTGGGATATTGATGCCAAAAGAATTGGCGTCACTGAAAACATCTTTGATATTATTCCTTTTTTGCAGCAAAGCAAGGTATTCTCCAAAATCAGAAGGCTTATCACTAGATTTTTTCACTGTTTACTTGGATGCATTCCTCAAAGATTTCTAAGAAAATAGCTTTTCAAGTCAGAATTCCAACGAGGAAATTTTTTATGCGACAGAGAATATTCAATTCAATGCGAATGAAATCAGCAGCTACAGACTTTCTTTAAGGTGCTTTCGATTCGGTAATTATTGGAAATATAAAAGGTATGCATGCATTGAGTATCATGAAATAACCTTGAAAAAAGACATCAGCACGTGTATCGAGAGGTAACCTTTAAAAAAAGACACCAGCACGTATAGGTTCTAGTGTCTCTGATTGAAGGAGACGAGGTCAGGGCCTTGTGCCGTATGAGTGCAGGAGATATATCGATCAGGATTTAAAATTATAGCGAAAAATGTGACAACACGATTAAATTCACACTAACCAACCCAGGGAGAAGATCATCCAGCCATTTCATATAATTTATTTCAAGTAATAAGAGCCTAAAGTATAATCGTATAGAATTTTCAATGCACAATCGAATTTATAATTACTCTAGTAGAAGACAAAAGAAACCAACTGGCAAATATAAGCGTAATTTATCCTAATAATCATTAGCTGTGTATCAAGCATTGCGAGTATTCTTACCCTCTGACATTAAGAACTAGCAACTATCAAATCAATGAAAAGTAATCGAATTTATAATTACTCTAGTAGAAGACAAATGCAACCAACTGGCAAATACAAGCGTAATTTATCCTAAAAATCATTAGCTATGTATAGAGCATTACAAGGATTCTTATCCTCTGATATTAAGTACTAGCAACTATAAATTCAATGAAAAACAGTTCCAGGAAGCCTTCCGACATTTAATGGCATACAGGTATTAACGGTAGTCGACTGAAAATACTTGATATATTAAAGCGTAAACAAAATATTACAGAAAAAATATTTGCTAGCCTTCCAATAATTCGCACGCTATCTTATTGTGATGAATGGTTGCTTCTTTCACGAGATACCAACCAGGTGAGATGTTCAGTCATAGCCGACGTTCCAATGGTTAACTCCCCCGCTGTCCATAGACTCAACGCCCTGAGGTCAATGGCAGAGAGAGCCATTGATACGTTGGCTCTGACTGAACGGCTCACCTGGTGTGAATCCCGTGAAGAAATGATCCACATCGTGAACCAGGAAAGCACCAAGTTATAAGTATAGGTGTTTTGGATCACGAAGTCGCGAACCAAACCCCTTTTTCTTCATGGAACAGAATGCTAGAGATCTTCATGAAATAATCATCGGGGAATTTATGTAAGTCGGTTGATTACGGTATATGTTAAGGTATTCCAACCAATTTCCTTAGAAATCTTTAACGAATGCTCCCAAGAAAAAAGTAAATAAATGCTTTGATATCCTTCTAATTTTGGGAAATGCCTTGCTGAAAAAATGCTATCAAAGAGCTGCTTTCAATAACCCCAATTCTTTTGGTATCAGCATCCCAGAGCAGCGCTCATACCTCAAAACTGTACCTACTGTAAACATAACAAAAGGTTAATTTTCTATGATAAAAAAGTTGTTTGGATTAATAGGATTATGGGATTACACCTGTTCGAATTAGTCGAGCTCCACTGTAAATTATATACACATATATACATATACCCACTTCCATTTCTTCTTCTGTGTGCGTTGAATTCTTCCTGGCGGGACCTATGCCCAGAGCCATCTCTTGGCCAACTTGGCTATATGTTGGGGGAATTGGTTGCATAAATCCGAAAATGCTAGAGATATGATTAGCCTGGATAGCTTGGTGGTCTGAGCATCTGCCCGGAAAGCAGAAGGTCCGCGGTTTGATTCCCGGTTCAGGTGAAATTTTCCATGCGTTTTCGGCCTTCATTCCATCTCCACGCCACACTGTGTCATCGTCCTGTATTTACGTTTCTGTCTCTTTGTTTCAATTTCTATCTGTTATTATGATTGTATATCTGTATACGCCGGCCTCGGTGGCGGCGGGGTAACGTTCTCACCTGCCAAACAAGAGGTCGCGGGTTCGAATCCCGCCTCGGTAGGTTTCCCCGGTTCAGGGCATGGTTGTTTGTGTACGTTTAAAAGTTTTATAGCAGTCAAGTAATTAATTTCTCCTGAAATTTACAAAATTTCCGTAAAGATTGCGGTTTATAATGGGAAACTCTACACGAGTGGTTTGGAATAAAGTTTGGCATTCATCAACGGGCAAACAGCATATTTTGCAACAAAAAAAAATAACTTCAACCGAGGAGCCCAACAATAATTCACACTCAAAGATTTCCCGCGCAATCTTGGAAACTTGAAAAGGCTCAAAACCGCTTCATAAACATCAGTACTCAATTTTCGCGTGGCAGGGGAGAAACTGAGGGAGACGATCCCTCATGGTAAACGTCTCCACGAGGCAGGGATACACATAAATCGTCGTATTGCCGCGAAGCAGCTGCGAGTCGTGGTGCGCAATATTTTTCTCCGGTAAAGGTAAGCGAAGGGGCTAGCAGAACGATGCTTTATCGCACCATCTGCGCGATGGATATTTTCTCCGGGGAGGGAGACAATAAATCGCGTAAAATTCTCAAAGTTCGGCCACCCCGCCCTTCGGATGAATATTCCCGCTGAAGACGACGAATTTTACACCGCTAGCTTTCTCTCCTCCCCACTTCTTTGAGACTTCATGCCCACTTATCACCCACTTTAGATGGCGTGTACAGATTTTCAGCAGAACATTTCTACGGCCGTGAAATATATGACAAAAGAAGCATAGAATGCTCCCCCGCCAAAAATTCACTTTCACCTATCGTAGCCACTTAATTAAGACAAGAGGATACAATTTATGGCCTCAGATAAAAATTAATGCTGGACCACTGTACGGTTTTAACGCCAATATTTATGCATAAGGCATAGTATTAGTTAACTGAGACTTTGCAATATTTCTACTGAATATATTTTCGCATTACGCGTTTCGTTGTCACAGCAACATTTCAATATTTCCCGAGAGCCATATGGAGAAAGGTGAATCGATTAAAACAGCTTTTACCCATACATTGCCACTTTACCGGAAAAATTGTCCCAAATCACGTGATCCGGGATCACTGATCCGCCAACAACGTACCCCCTTCCCCTGGTGAAAAGCTCATTGAGTTATTGTTTATGATGCTAACGATTTGGTTTGGTCATTGTTTCTTCGCATTATGATTTACATCATTTTGTAATTTAAAAATATTCTCTTTATGTATTTATGAGATTTAAGAATAAATTTCGAAATTTTTCATGGATACACAAAATTTAATCTCACCAAGGGCAACAGTAATGCAAGAGTTTGTAATGCAAAGGTGATTCGCTCATAACCACGGAAACGAAAATTCGAATCTCCCGATATTAAAGCTTATCACGTGGTGCTCTGAATTGTTAAGGCCTTAACCTTGTAGAATTCCATTTTCATTTAGTAAAAAAATAGCTATAGAGTCTCGTACATAGTCAAGTACCAACGTGTTTTTCACCACTAGTCTTGAAAATGGCACAGTGTATCGAAACTACTTAGTCTACTGTTAAAATATAAATTGTAAGAAACAAAGTTTGTTATTTATATTAATTTAATAACATGTGGTACTCGGTTACTACCAGGAATGGTGATAGAAACTAAACGAAAGTAAAAACCAGTAAAATTTTAATAGATTCGTTCCCAGGAGCGAAATGTAGAAACGAAACGGATTTAAACCCAGGGAGCTAAACTCAGGCTCGAAACGAAATTGGAGTCAAAACTACTTCGAGTCGAAACTAAACTAAAACTTTGGGACGAAACGAAACGCAAATAATGTTTCGCTGTGAGGACCACGTGCATCACCTTTGAAAGGTTAAGTTTAAATCCACGCACCGGGTACGAAGTATGGTTGAATTAAGTAGAGGTTCAGCCTACCGCCATCAGAAGCATGGTGCACTCATATTTTTACCACTAATGGGAGAACTATGAACACAATATGTGAGCAATGGCCAACATACTAGCCTTTCTATTTTTAAGCTCGATGTTTTAGCCTCTCTACACGTATGTCAAACGTAATGGGTCGAGGCTATTCCCCCTTATCCTCTCCACTCAACTTCTGGGATCGCCAAACCAAAGGTCGCGGGTTCGAGTCCCGCCTGGTTAAGTTACTCTTTACCCAGGGCATGGATGTTTGTGAACGCTTGATTATTGCATGTTATCAACCCCGGTGTATCAAAGGCCTTACAATGCTGTTTTCGGTGGTGTGTGTGAAATAAATAAATAAAATAATATAAATAAACAAAATATGAGCAGCGGAGTTTCGATTAATTTAGTTTTTTTCCCTGGGAGTAAAGTTTCGTCCCGGGTCGAAACTAAATTCCTTGGTGATTTTATTCTCGTGCGGGAACGAATCTGAACCCTTTCCCTCCGTGTCGAAACGAAACATTTTCGTTTCGTTTCACTTGCCATCCGTGGTTACTAACCGCTAATGCGCATACAAAATGTCCGCTTTAATATATGTTTCCTCTGATGATTAATCTTCCACGGCCATATTTAAAAACAAGATAATAAAATCAACTGATTTGGGCGTTACTTGGTGGAACGATGAAATATTCATGGTGAAACAAAAACACAGTACTATTCCACAAAATTTATTTAAGCTGTCTACTAGTTTCAACGTTTACACCGTCATTATCAAGACTCTACACAAGACACATGTCTTGATAATGACGGTGTAAACGTTGAAACTAGTAGACAGCTTAAATAAATTTTGTGGAATAGTACTGTGTTTTTATTTCACCATAAAAACAAGAGGTTTACGAATAATATGAGTCCCAATCAGCATGAGAAAGATACACGCCTTCGCAATCACAACGCCGATCCTGAAGTACGTTACTTTGAGAGAAAAAATGGGAACCCGACTCAGCAGAATTGAATAATAAAAATTTGGAAAAACCGTTGGAGGAGTGAGTTTGATAAAATGTTTCAACCTGTTGTTTTATTCCAGTCCAACACGAATGGATATCCATCAGTCATTCGATGAAATTTTCCCCATCGCACGAAATATCGGCCACCCGAACAGCAAAATTACGCCCACGCGGTATTTCACTACATCGAAAACCAGACGCTACATCTTCAATTGAGATCGGGGGAACGAAAAACAATTTGCAGTAAATTTCGAACGAAGGAACGGGCAACAGGATCGATGTGAAACAAGGTGAACGCGAGAAAAATTACTCTCGTATTTTTTTTTTTTTAAGCCGCACCGGTATGCATTCATCAACGGGACAGGGAAATATATTAATGGAACACTTTCTCTGGGAACTGACGGTCTAAATTAAAAAAAAAAGAAAAAAAATCCGAGTCGACGAGAAAAAATACGCGAAAAGGGTAATCTGCTAGAGAAAATAAGAAAAATAACTGGCACCCATCCGATATTCATTTAGTTCGGCGAAAAATTCGAAGCACCTGGAAATCATTCATGTTATTCCAACGAATCAAATTCCTACAAGAGAAAAACACAAATTGATAATTCAAATAAATAAATTCGGTTTATTTCGACCAACAACTGATTTTTCTTCATTTTTCCGATTAAGTTAGGGCTCGAAGTTGCTATCAATTTTTAGAGTCAAATTTCGATAAACGGATGGAAAACCAAGCGCACGCACTACTTCTAAAAATTGTATAACGAGTTCCTCATTTTTTTCCACATGTATGATGTGGTTTTGGAAAATTATAACAGGAGAAAGGTTGCCAAAAACGCCTAAAATAGTCTTTATAAATCATTGTGTGAACTGCTAACTACATACACACTGCCTCAACAAATCAATTAAAATCTGCAAAAAATCCTGAATTTGGCATACCAATCCTTAAGATGAAGCTATTCGCGTACGATATAATCTATAAGAGTCAAGACACAACACCCTAGGTTCCATCACGTGGTGACATCTTCAGATGACAGTGACCAACAACATAGTTAGCCATACTGAATTTCACTTGTAAAAATTGTAGTTTATTACGTCGGAATTTATTTTAAATCTTGATTTGAAGTTCATGCTGGTATGTGATACATCTAAATTTTATATAATATATTTTTATGTTGCAAGATCTCTGCTATTTGTTGGGAATAGAATACCAATTTTGCCGTGGACGTTTCCGCAGCGAATGTGCGTGAGGTTTAGGCCCGTCACTGAAGTGAAAGCCATTGTGATATATAGGTGCGTGGTGAATGGAGAAATGCACCTTCAGCACTTTGATATATGTATGAGAGAATGCCATGCATCAAAAGCAACCCTCTCCATTACCACCTGTGTCTGCTGTCACGGCACGCACATTCTCCAAAGAGTGCAACTCACGCGAGCAAATTTCTCCACTAATAGCGCTGATCTGAGCTAATAATAGCGCTGATTTTCAATAGTGTCGTTTCCTATTTTTTTATTGCCTTAAACGAAAGATTATTACTCCTGGAGTACGCATTTCACTCTTTTAGATTTTTAAATAACGATATCTAATTATCGTGATTAATTGAAAAGTGCAAATTTTCAAGCGCGCGAGAACGCGACGGCTAAGTATGAATGCTGAGAAAACCCCGTGTGATGTCATTCTGGATCCCGCTGTCGCCGTGTGAGGTGACCTCGGGGCGAGGATATTGTGCGCCGCTGTGGTGCTGGCTGCTAGCAGGTAGCAGTACCCTGCTACCAGGTAGCGTTTAGCTTATATAAGGATTATTAGTAACTTATCAAACGAAGGAAACTGTCCGACCATAGGACAGTTTTAATAGGTGATTATTAAGAGATGTTTCCCTGAGCTCTGTGACTCATGCATGCATTGGTAATCTCAGACGATGTAAAACTCCTATCCTCTCGTGTAGAAACTAGGTCCCTGTGACGTCACGTGGAGTGGAATCGCAAGGGCACCAATCTGGCCTTTTTCAAATGCGGTTAAAATTGATCATTGTCATTCGTCTACACTGGGTATTCTAAAACAAATAATTTGTATATTATGAATACGCTAATGGTGGGTAACGAATCGCAATAAATGCCTTTCGTTTTCTTTGATGAAGGAAACTACCCTATTTCATTTTTTGATTCACAAATTGTTTTAACGTTCCAACGTCGAGGAAAATCTATTTTCTGAGCGTCCATTGCACCGTCGAATAAACGAACGCTGGCAGAGGAGTTGCGACACAAATGTACCTTCTTATGTTCTCCAAAATTCCGATTCAAAACATAATGAATTTTTATTGAGACGCAAAAAATGCAGTCTTCAGTTTTATTATTCAATCTCGCACAGCTCCCTGCTTTTATGCTGGGAAAGATAACCCAAGTTGTAGAAAGCGAAGTTTGTTGTTTTGTTTTTTGTTGTTGAAAGCTGTTGTACAAACTTAATTTGTAGAAAGAAGACTGTTATTTTTATTAACTAAGAATGGAATTCTACAAGGCCACGGTCTCAAAAATTCAGCGCGTTCTCTGTTTTTTATTTTCGTCGAGGGTATTAGGATCATAATATCCTTGCTATTTATTGAGCTGGACATCCAAACGCCCTTATCAGATGCTGTGTGTAATTGACGACCACGCTGGTGCAACGGAAATAGTTTTACGAGGCTATCTTGGGATGTTTTTCGTCTTGTTTTTCCCCCGAGGTCTGGCGACCGAAGGGTTTGCTTTGGATAGGGGAGCCATTGGGGTCTTTCTCGAAGCCCAGCCAGCCGTCTCCAAGCGAGCGTGTGATACAGGTACCTGATGATCCGCCAACGCCTCATTTCACACGACGGAGACCTTTTCAATCGTCTCCTTTCCCCTCCCTACTTACACCTTTCTCCAGCCGTCTTCAGACCTTGCCTTTCCCCATTCTTCCGGAAGCATTTTCTAGACCGCTGACCCAAACCTAACCGAGTCATTATTCCTCCCGCCCAGCCACGATCGAGCCAATATGTTCCCTCAATTCTCCCATTCCTCTCCTCCTTCCTTCTATCGTCTTCCTCCACCCTTCTTCCTTCTTCTTCTTCTTACATTCTCTCCACCCTAGCTAACCCTTAACCTGTAACCGGTCTGAGAGACCGCTGCGTTTCTAAAATTATGAATATTTTCAAAATTGATAGTTCAAAATATCTATAACCCTCGTGAGCGCCGTAATTTTGTGCAATAAGCACATAGCACTCTTAAATTTAACGTTCTTAATACTTATTTATGAAAATTTGCAGCTGAATTTTAGTAGCGGTCTGTGAGACCTCACGTCACTAAATTGGAAAATCCAACAAGCGCAATGCTGGTGAAAATAATTCAAAAAGTTGTTACTAACAATTCCTAGTAATTTTTCAAGAATAGTAATAATTAATAATTTGTAAGAAAGCATTTTTTGCTGCACAACGTGGATAATTTAGTACTGAAATAAAAAAGTACGATAATAATAACAACTCAAGTGTTTTTGATATCAGTTTTATGATCCTGTTTCGAATAACAATTTTTACTGTAAAAGTTGGTTCGTATTGGGAATGCATAATATTAAATATAAGTTTTATAATTGTTAAGAAGTCAAAGAAACGTTAAACTAAGCATTAAAAATTACTTTGCAACGTCGTATGAATTTTTATTTTATTGCGGTCTCCCAGACTGCACGTCACTGGTAGTGTAACAAGAATTGCACGTCACTGGTTAAGGGCTAAGGGATTGTGGAATCTATTAAGTATTTGGAAGTAACTCATGCTTAAAGAAAGTATGTATTTATAAACAAATAAATACTATCTTCATGCATGATTTTTTTCGGCATTTTATTGCTCATTTTTGAATAATTAGGTAACTTTTCAATCGAATATTACTAACTAGTAATTTAATTTGAATGGTAGCATGTTCGTGTATTAAGCAATCTCCTAATTTCTGATCTGACTACGTGTCGTTGACTTGAGTGCCTGGCCTGTTTCCTGCGAACGAGCGCGATTCTAATTAAGGCTAGGATGGGTGCTAGGATGGCTGTTGTGTAATCACCCCTTGCCACACACCCTGGTGGTGGCTTGCATGGCACCTCGTAAATGTAGATGAAGTCGACAATCCTCGAAAATGGACGAACTGAGTAGAAAATTGACTTAAAAATAGCCTTCATAAATAGTCGATGAATATTGTAAAGTAATCTATGAGGGCATTCTATCGCATTCATCATAATAAAGAATCCGTACCCTAAAAACGAGTCGACGCGGAATTAACCAGGAAAACAAACATCAATCCATATACCCGTGTGGAATTAAAATTGAATTTTCACAACTATTCGCTGACTGCTCCTTAATCAGTTCATTACCCGTGTAAACTCATCAAGTGCTTTTTAGGAGGTGCCATTACATTTTTTTCAGGTTTGCATCAACCTCGACTTATTTTCCCGCCTCACATCGCCATTCTTACTGACTATGATGGGTTGATGAGTCTAGTCTCTTGGATAGAACCACGTCGAGCAGGATATGATTGCGCACTGTCAGATTCTCAACCCGAATTTCTTGGAGGCATCTGGAACTCTACGGGCATCCAGACTACCAAACCAAGAAAATACTTCACAGTAACGCACTGCGTGGATATTTAGGCAAAATGTCATTGATTGCTGCTTTCTAAGAAACATACGGATAATAAAACTGAAATGCAACGTATACATTTTTTATTATTATTTAAGGCATTCTAAGTCCCTCAAGAATACTATCTTTGGTATTAGGCAACGGTAATACCCAATACCTTGAATTAATTAATTATTGCGCATAGCCCTGAAAATAGCGCATCGGGGGCATCATTTTTGACAACAATAATGGACTATTATAATCACTCATGCCCTTGATAATGGGAATTTACCAAGGTGGGACTCGAACACGCAACCTTTATTTTGGAAGGCAAAGACTTTATCCCGCCACCACCGAGGGCGGCTTTGTTTTCACAAGTTGCAATTACATATATTAGTTTACATTACACCAACCTCGAGTTATGATCACCGATAAACAGCGTCACGAAAGAATCAGATGGGCTTCCATATTGCGCGCAGATGCAACTGTTACCTACTAATGCGTGACTTTTCATGGATGACGAAAGTTCTACGTAGAGAAAGCAAAGGCGAAACCATCTCACAGCGCTTTCCATCATTTCGCAGTGGAACGGCGCTTTTATTGGCTCGCAAAAGGAGCGGCAGGCTCTCATCCACAGCCATTTACTCGCTCCCCAACTCCTATTTAATATTGACGATCTAAAAAGTGCCTCCTCCACCAGAATCCAAAGGTATTTCATTATTCTCACCTTATGTAATGTAGATATTACGGACGGCAACATACTACGGAAGATCAGATCATATAAATAAAATAAGAGAGACTGTAGAACAGGCAGATACAGAATGTCTTTTTTTCCTCGATTCAGAGATTATAACGGTAGCGATAAAACTCATAAATAGATTGCATGACTTGTAGTGTAGCCTACTAACCTATGTAAAACTTAGTGCATGTTTCTTAATTTTATTATTATTTCTAACAGCACATAGTAGTATAATTTGTTAGCATACGTGACGCTTTTTGGACCGTGTGGTGTGCATGTGAGAGTCCAATTGCATGCTGCATGCTGGTGATTGATCACCCCCTGCCTCACACCCTAGAGATGGCTCGCAGGGTATTATGTAGATGTAGGTGTATAAATAGATGTAGATGTTATTTGCAAAAGAGTGATGCCATTTCGAGCGTGGATATGCTACAAATATGATTTATGATATATATTTCACTTTGCAATAATGTATTAGCTGTCAAAACATTTAATGAATAATAATAAAAAGAAATTCTAGTGTGAACTCCGCACTGAAGCCTGTGCCAATAATATCTCCAAATACTGAACATCATCCCAAAGAATGTAAATGCATTTCATTCCTCCGGGATCCAGTGTGGACGTAAAAAATAATGTTATTTCAAGACTAAACCTGTTGTGAATAGGAGATCAAATCTGTTCTCCACTTTAAATCAATATTTTAATAATCATAATAAATCACAAGAATCAGAATTTATTCCAATTATGAGTTTTATTGGCTTAATCCACACAATAACCTGTGAAATTCAATTTTCCTAAAGCTGAGAACTATATACAGATTGCCGCATAGTATCCCTTTATAAATGGCTAGCAATAAAGAAAGAGAAATAGACAGAGAAAATTGGAAAAAAGAGCGAAAAATGGCCGATAACTGCCGTACGAAAACAGTATTAAAAGCAGCACTAATTACTGGGACGTTGCTAATCAATTGCATGACCTGTGGCCAGTGTAGTACATAGGAAACGAGATAAGATGGCCAGAAAGTAACTTGAAGTCTCATAGATCTGATATCAGAGTTGGATTCTAAAACACTACATCCCGAATAGTTTTCAACGAGTTTTATCTTGAAGACTTCCCATGATAGACTTTCTTTTAGGTTGGGTAACGATGTAGATACTCAAAAAGATCGGTTTCAAATTTAATTAAAACGTAAAATCGGGTAATTTACTTAGGTCGATAAGTGGAGGCATCACGGATTGAATGGCATTTAAAAGGAGGGTACCAGAATGAAAGTAACTTGGTTAAGTTTGTCATAATGAGTAACGAGTTTCAGCCCTAACTATGCGATAATCCTGTGGCTTACCATGTTAACCCCGCATTGACTACGAGTTTAATGAGTTTTCATTGGGTTATCAAACGCATTCCATTCTATACTTTTCTAGTTTTTTAAAACTAATTTATTATTTCTTTTGTCACTTTATTCACTTTCAAAACATCTCGGCCCGGCCAAGAAATCTTCCTAAAAGGATAAAAACAATTAAATTGAAGACTCTACGATAACCACGGTCTTAAACAAGCTTAATCTTGTCCCACCAAATTTGTGTCAGTACATCCGCCAAGCTTTTAAGGTTACTCAAAATGCTACGTTCGATGTCGTAAGGGTAGTGACGCTATAAACCGGCAATTGTCGTGCCTAATTGAGACGCACTTTAATCATGTGAGGCTGACTTTTCATTTACTTCCTTTTTCTAGAACGGAAGTAAGGGCCAAGAAGTATTCAATTACATGGCGAGAAAGGAAAACTTAGAGACATGGTCATTCATTAAAAGGATTAAAAAACTTCGGCCATATTCCGTTGAAGTATGCATTTCCCGAAAATTATAAGGCATTATTGCCTCTACTGGCTTCCTTAAATGCGATTTCAGACTGCGTATCGCGGTGGAGTAGAATTTTTCCATATTAAAATAAATACATGCAAATTTCAACATAATATTATTACATCATTTTGAATTAACCACTTATTATTAGATTATAAATTAACCACATATGACCTAGGTTTTGATGGTATTGTTTTGCAAAATTTCAAGAATTTATTTCAATATGGAAAAATTCCAAACTCATAACTTCAATCTTTGTATTTTATTCGAATAACTTTGCTCTTAACATGGGCAACCTACTCAGGTGGAACTCGAGTCCGCGACCTTCGGTTTGAGATTGTCCTGCGAAATTTTTTTTAGATTTCCTCACTATAATTTCTTTAAATTCGCTGTTTCACTGGTGGTACGGATAAAAAATTAAATTAAATAAGTAATATAAAAAAGAAAAGAAACATTTCAGCTTTTTCCTCACTTTTACTTTTAAATACCTACTCTACCTGAACTCAAGAACCATTCTCATATTAGGCCGAACACAATATAACTCGACAGACTGCCATACACGCCACCGCGCCACAATTTTTTAACCACACACGTTTCAGTATCACCAAAATTATCTCATAGTCCTCACCGGACGTTTAAAGGAACCACTACATTGACATTGTAGCTGCCAGAAGGGCAATGACGCTGAAAACACACAAGCTCTCTGGCCTAATTGAAACCTACATTCAAGCTGAACATTTACTTTCCTTTTTCTAGACCAGCGACTAAGTGCTCTTGCTTTGGTTAACAGTTTTTCCGGGTAAGGGAAGCGTATAAGAGCGCCACGGAGCGGGAAAAGGGGGCAAGAGGGTTGTTTACACGACACCGGGGAGCTTAAAAAGAGGCGAGAGCTTAAGAGTGGATGAAGGGAGGGGATTATGAAGAGAGACACTGCTGAAGAGTGAAGGAGAGATTGCAGAAGAGGAAGCGAAGGCGAACGAATACAAGACGCGCGCTTCTCAGCTCGAGAGCAGGCGACTCAGCGGAACTGGCATCGAGCACTTTATCAACCCTCGTCACTCCAAGTCCCATCATTCACTCTTACCTGCCAACCATTCCGCAGCATACATCCATATAATACCCTGCGAGCTACCTCTAGGGTAATAGGGTATTTTCCTTCATCAAAGAAAACGAAAGGCATTGATTGAGATTCACTATAGTTATATATTCACTATTCACACGTGGAGTGGCATCGCATGGGCGCCAATCTGGCCTTTTTTAAATGCAGTTAAAATTAATCATTGCCATTCGTCTAGATTGGGAATTCAAAAACCAAATAATTTGTATGTTATGAATACACTGATAGTGGGTAACGAATCGCAATCAATGCCTTTCGTTTTCCTTGATGAAGGAAACTACCCTATTGCATTGAAGAATACATAAGTTAGTTGGCTACGCTAAAAGTCAGCTAACCTATGAGTAAGGCCTAACGCTGTCGTTATAGCCTCTCATTCATCGTGAAAAAAACTATGCACGTAATAACGCAAAGATAAAAATAGCAGACAAAAATCAACTAACTGAAAAGTATTCACGAAAATGCATTCCCAACTCACTGGAAACTACCTATTTTTTCAATAATTTATCACATACAGGTGTGAAGCCAATTTAAAGTGAAAATTAAAAAAAAAAACATATTATGAGATAAAATACAATGACAATATCAAAACTGAGAACGAGAGATGTAAACGTACAAATTCCTGACAGATAGGACAAAAGGGTGATATTTTTTCGAGAAGAAAAGTGAGAAGAAAAAAAGATTGCTGAAAGGACGTAGTGAGCTCGGAAGGGAGAAGAGACAATATAAAGATGAGCGCACAATGATTAGCTATTGGCCTACAAACGGTATAGACGCTAGAAAAATATAAATAACAAACAAAATACAACGTGTCAAAAAAATCTCAAAAAACCGAAAACAAAGCAAAAATTAAAAAGTAATATCGGCAGCCAAATGCCATGCAATAAAAAGTTCCTTTTGATAAATATACATTATGACATGCAGGGCTACGCGTAATAAACAGCCCCTAATTTACTTGCCTCTTTAATGCATAGAAGGAGAGATAAAACATGACTGGTTGCAATAATATGACTTTCAAATAAATATAGACCCTTCTTTAATGGTAATTTTAGATCGTAAAAAAATGTTTTTCAAAGGACAAAATATGGCCTATTTAGACATTTTGTGAGTTTCCTAAACCCTTGAAATTACCCTTCAGTACTATCTCATTGTGAGAACCTCAAAAGAATAATTCTTTATTTTTCTACTTTACTTACTACCCATAATAATATGCCCGCATGCTGTTAAATTTGACCAAAATAACTGGGTCACTTAACCTATAAATTCAGCATATTTAAACAATATGTTTTTTTTGCTCAAAACAACAATAATGACAACTAATTCCCAGTATTAATTTCTTAAAATAGATTGAGATCTGCAAAAAATTGCGCTGAAATCAAATGACCTAAGATACACAAAATATCTCTCACGTAGTTACCTTGCTATGTAAATACTGTTTCAGCAAGTAATGTTGCAAAATAAAGTAGCCAAAATCATTTCCCCGTTCACGTAATTGGATTCATACGTAAAAACATACGATCACCGGACGATATCATCAGGAATATTTTTCATGCCCACATATGAGAAAAGATTAAAGAAGCAGACGCAAAAATAGGCAAAAATAAAATGTTTCCACGCTGTAAAATCTGAAGGCACTGAATTTTATCAGGGAAATCGTCAAGGGTGGATTTAATAAAATAAAAACAGTCCAGGTTGGAAAGATCAAACTGCGTTTCACTCCCGGTGATAAAAAAGTGCTACAAAAACTGAATAGCGAAAGGGAAATTTTACTTTGCAAAGTTTCGATAAAGACACATTATGCAACCTACCGTGCACAACCATCGCTACTACCCGCATGGATTAAGCACTCACGTTTATTATTTATGTCTCTGAACAGAGAAAATAGATTTTACCCAAGAAGTCCAACTCAAATTAAGTCACAACAAGCGGAAAAAGAGCACCAATCGTAAGTTCAACGACACTGAAGACCAACACGAAGACACAAGTTCCGCCTCCTACTCCGTACTGTGTATTATTATTCCCACAAGGAGAATGAATTGAGATGACAAGAGCGGCGACAGAGTTTATATCCGCAGTGCGATGCTAAAGAAAGACCGAAATAGCACGCGTTACTCTCATAAACACGCAATACACCTACCGCGTATCCAGGGTACCTACACGGTGAGGACACTCAGCTCCTGTAGTCACAATATCACGGGGATGTCAAGATTAAATCGCTCGCCGAGCGAAAAGCGGAGCTTCATGACCACTATTAATGCAATATAGGATTTTCCAGTCGGCCATTGAAAGAGTAGGCACACACCCCGCATTTAAATGGGTTTGCGGAAGTCGCAACTCGCGTCGCTGGTGGGCAGAGCAATCCGTATTTCACGGAGTAATAAGCTCTTAACCAAAATTTATAAGCATGTACATTGGAATCAATAGGCAGCGATTCTTCTGGGTTTCCTTACCGAGTACAAGAGTACAGGAGGGCCGTAAAAAATAGACAATTCAGCCATTCAGCCGTGGCGGAACACCAATAGAGTGGATCGACCCACAACATTGACTTCAACAACGCCTCTCTATTGAATAAAGAAGGCCGCTACTACGCAATGATCATCAGGGAGGCAATTGAAATCGCCCAAACACCCAAGAACCTCAACCGTGATGACGGCTACACTCTCGCCAGCGCTTGGAAACGGGTCTTCAATGATCTCGACCACTTAGGGCACACCTCCACTAAATAGGCGCCAAACAGGGTGTATGTATGAAGGCGACCAAATTTCCACACCGACACTTCAGTGGACCAGAGGAAACCAACTAGAACATTGGTGATATAATGTCCAGCGAAATTGATAAACGCGGGAGGAAACCCGGAAGAATCGCTGCCTACCGACATAATCTCCGCGGAAGACTACTTGGAAACAATTGAGATTAATGCTTAAACTGAAATGAATCACGGGAAATATGAAAAATGCTCTTAGAATAGGCTCAAGAAACTTGAGAAAAAACTTACGTTTTAAAATATATTCATTGAATTTTTACATTATATGCTCTGGTTGATATTATAATTTGAATATGTTCATCCAATGAGCAGTCAACACAACTACTGTAGCCCATAGAACAGTTAGCAGTAAGTGTATAATGCATATCTCGTTAAATATAACAAGAAAAGATAAAGAAGAAAGTGTATGAAGTATAATTAGTGTACATTCAATGAGGAAAATTAGTCTTGGCAACGATAAGTATGGGTAGTAATGGGTCATTCATAGTCTATTTATCCTTAATGATTGAATCAGGGAGTGAATTAAATGATTCCTGATTCGTTGAGTAAATGCATTTCGATCATTACGATTACCGCTTTGCCCAGAAAGTTATGCTTAGCAGGGGCGCAGCTAGGAATTAAGGCTGGGGGGTGGGGTTAGGTGCAAATAACACCGGGGTGTGTGGGGGTAGGGAATACCCACCAGGATAAGTGATAAGGGCGAGATTAAGAAATTTCGGAATTTTAAGGTAAATCGATCAAAATGGTGAGTTTTACGGCTTTCTGAGGGATATTTTATTAATCCTCACACTATCCTATTAGTAATATCGATCCAATTAAGTAAAATGGATTAAACTTAAAAAATTCTCTGAGCTCTGGGGGGATTTATCCCCCAAACCCCCCCTCGCTGCGCCACTGATGCTTACAATTAGCACTTGAATTAGATGATTGAGTATTACACTCCTAATGAATTGTATGTTATTCGATTTATACGGACTTACTTGGTACATTAAAGGTATAATAGATCAACTGCCAAAATATATGTTAAATAGGGCCTCCATTCCAGTCTCCCAGCTCCCTTCGTCTTCACTGAACCTGACTTTTTATTTATTTGAAGGAGCGGCCGCCTAGGTAATTGGTGAAATCAGCCATACTTTTCTCATTGGGGCCCATGAATAATTTAATCTCTAACAGTCTTAATTTATCACAGAATGATTCGGATTCGCTGAGTAATAAGTCTACGATTCTACCCATTCAATGATACACCGAGAATGAAAAAACCGATTTTAATGAATCAATTGATCCATTCTCCCAAGTGACTTCATTCATAGACACCAAATCTGTGCAAAAAACGACTATTCCCATTTCAAACTATGGGATGATTGAATCCTAAGAGAATTAACCAAAGTAAAATATAGAAAGCATGAGCACACGTATTTTTAGCATAAATCATAGGTATAAATTAATTGCCAACACCGTGAAAGGATAAAAAACTTACACAGACCTAATCCTCAAATATTTAAAAACTTATTACACAACATTATCCACAACGACTTCCAATTTCAAGAATTCCCTTCAATTAAGAAATGAATACTACTAGGACGATTTTATATAATTTCAGAACGACGAGGTCATATTTGAAATATATTCCAGAACACTGAAAATATATACACTCCTTAGCTTCTTCTTATTTTTTAAGTCACTAACCAAGCACTTTGGTGCCTTTGCAGCACTTTGGTGCCTTGATATTCCTAGGGATCGCCAGAAACTTCAATTCTCGGGGCATTCGAAACCCAGATATATTCCATATCTATATACAACCCCGCAAGCCGCTTCAATATTTGTCTGGCGAGGAGTGTTAGAACACCACGCAAGTAACGCTTTCAGCATACTATTGAACCTTCAGATTACCAAGATTGTACCCTAAATCAAGGGAATTTTCTTTTTTTCACTGACAATTAAAAAATTGAGAAACATGCACGCTCAGCTTTTACACTGCGGACGAAGCTGGTTTCGAGAGACATCAAAATGAAATCTAAAATCAATAATAAATTTACCTAATCAAAAGTAAGTAGTACATCACACACTTTGCGTGTAATTAAAAAAATCATAATGAATTATGCATGCATTAACGATCCTGAAAGCTACTATTGAATATAAAATTCTACCCTTATTTGGATATGAGAATCCTCCCACGTATAGACTGTAAAATCATAAATGTACTATATACTACATGAAAAAAATACCTTGGAGAAATATTTCAGTAAAGCGAACGAGCAAAATAAGCATTTCTATGCATCAATTACGATAGTGACCCTGCATAGCTTAGGTCAATCATGGATTTCACGATAAATGGCAAAAGGATAAAGTTAAAAAAATAAGAGATAATGAAGCATGATAAACGAATACATAATTCATCCATGATTAAGCAGGCTTTTCGAAAATGTACCGGGGCATGAAATTGTTTTTTCTAAGTACTTCTCCCATATTCCGAAAAGAAATTCAAATGACGTTGAAAATAAATTCCAAATGCTGATTCGCAAGCCCCTCACTTATCCATGCATATGAAATGAATGAGGCGAGACTAATGGATGCACAAAATTCATTATCATATAAAAAAAATCAATTAAATTCACTAAATGAAGCTGCAGTATGGAGAAGAAATCATGAACCACTTAACTAAAACAACATTAATTTTTATGGAAGCAATAAAATAATTCCACTCGGAAACATCTGCGATCACAAAATAACATTGACCCCATAACGAGAATAAAAGCAAGGTAAGAACGCTTCAAGCTGAAAAATAACAGATTGAATCAACAATAAGGTAAAACGAAAAAAAAATACGCATCAAAGCTCGACTACCATTCCTCATATTTTTATCGTTGCTCCAGCGACCAAAAACAAAATAAACAAATAACAAAGACTAATGTCACAACCAAGCACGCCAACAGCTAAGGAAAAAATTTTTGCGATAGCGGGAGATCTCGGGTTTCATTCCCATGACTTCCTAATTTGTATATACCGGCTACAAACTTGACACTGAAAGATGGCCATATCTATTGAGTAATATAGCTTAATTCAGCCTTTTTTTGGACTGTGGTACGTGGTTTTGTATAAAGCTACAATAATAACCCTAGGAAACCTATACGATAAGGTAAATACGACCTCAATCCGGCCTCAGTGCGCCGGGTCCTTGCCCGCCACGCAAGAGGTCGTTGGTGCGAGTCTCGCCTGGATAAGTTGTCCTTATCAAGGGCGTGGATGCTCGTGCTCGCTTAGTTGTTAAGTTAAAAATCCCGAAATGGCTAACGATGCTATCATCAGCGGTACAAGAATAAATAAATAAAAGAAGATATTTGGGGGCTATTTACACACTGCGAATGAAGCGGCAATTTGTGATAATAGAATTGTGTGATATCACCATTAATGGGTCACAAAATGTATCCCCATATTCATTGATGGGAAAATTATGAAAAAATGCAATCGGGCTCAGTGAAAATTACACGGTGAAATTTCGAATTAATTTCAACCTCAAATTACTCTTTGAAAAAGCAATCAATAGGATTAAAACTACGATTGCAATTACTTTTAATTTTGCTCCTGCACATGATGCAATCGCTGTCGTTATTTCCTCAAACAGGGAGTAGTAACATTATACCAGAAATTTAATAATTATTTAATTGTATTGAGCTAATTAATAATTAACATTCTTGAATTAGACACTATCACCTTAAATTAATATTTTCTAGCAAATATTTACACCCGTAGATCAGGTTAATCAAGCTGAAATTTCATTTTGATCAACGCGCATGTAATTAAGATTTTCACTTTTAATTCCTAAAATATAACGATTACTCGCCCAAGATTCAGAGGAAGTAAACGTTGCTTTATTTTAAAAGTATCAATTACTAGTACAAAATACCAAGTATGTGATATTTATAAGTAATTCGATTACATTTCCTTGATTCCATCGCATCACTGACTAGAATGTCAATATAATATCACAGACTTAAAAGATTGGATTGGGTTTATGGTAGAGCTCACTCCATATTAAAACATGTATGTTATTTACAAATGTCACGGTCGAAAGGCCAGTTCCCTTCCCTTCCACTTGGCACCTCCGTTGGGGAGTTTAAAAGGCTTCATCCGAGATGGGAACGTGGAACCCCGGATCAGAAGCCAAGCACCGAACCTACTGGAGCACCAAGTTTTCTGGCACAATACAGTAGATTCCGGTTAATTGGGACATATCGGGACTTGTGCACGCTACCCCAATTAAGCGGCTGCCCCAATTAGACGAACTATCCTGTATATGAGCATAAACAAACGTTGAAATGATGGAAAGAAGACTAAGGAATGTTTAAGAAAGTCCTATTAAAGAAAAGTCCTATCCTCTTGCGGATAGTATATCAACCAGAGCTTTCAAAATAGGGCAAGAATAGGAACACTTGTGAAAAATAAGAGTAAATCAAAGGAGGAAAATATAAATAGTATTCTGAAAACAAAAAATTTTAATTTCGTCGCGAGTATAGAGTCTATGTCGCCGACTCATGGCCCAATAAAGTGGCATGCTGTCCCAATTAAGCGGAGAATACTGTGGTATATTCCTCTATCGGGTTATGTTCTTCAAGATCTGCCCCAATTAAGCGGCTGCCCCAAGTAACCGGTGGACCTATGAAACGGAATCTACTGTAACATGAAAAACCACATTTTTCAAATCAACCCAGCACCACTTTACTTGACTGGAAAGAAAAACGTGGTAAGCTGTGTACGTCTTAGAGGAATGGTTTAAGAAACCATCAATAAAGAATATCATTTAATTCTTTCACGGCGAATCACAATTTGTCTGGAATCTTCTCGGGATTTTCACCGGTTTAATTCGTTTAATGTCAATAAAATTTTAAGGCACTACTAGTTTATCATCTTCATGGTGAATAATGACTATGGACGAGTATTCCGTCCAAGCGTTAGTGCTATACAAAGAATTAAACCGCTAAAGCATCAAAATACTTATACAGTAGAACCTCGGATAACGACCACAATCCGTTCCATAAAGCTGGTCGTTATCCGAAACAATTTTCCTCATAAGAAATAAAGGTAATAGGAATACTTGGTTCCTAGCTCCTATTGACTTGCTATTATATAAAAGTTATAGGGTATATAGGTATTGTATTACATTTTATTACTTGCAGACTTACTATTGTAGACATTGTATTACGTTGTATCCATTTGGGATCACACAGCACCTAACGCAAACATGGCCACTAAACATCTGTTCGCTAACCGAAATTTTGTTCGCTATTCGAGGCAAATTAATAGGGAAATTTTTGGTCGCTATCCGAATTGTTCGTTATCAGAGGAGTTCTCTAACCGAGGTTTCACTGTACCATGAAGACTTTTCAAACATCACTTGTGCATTTAAACAGTCAACCGAAATGACTCATTCATAGCATCTTGAGATATAATACTGATAAACCTGATGAGGACAAAAAACACTTGTGCCCGAACATGCCATAAGTAGGTGAAAACGGTTGAACACTAGGATTAATATTATAGCTAAGTTACAAGGATAAAAGAAATAATTTATGACTCGATTCTAAGTGGCTGTAAACTTCCAAAGCTTCGGAAGGGAAGGGAAAACTTTGAATACAGATTGCCCGTAGATACAACACCACTTGAAAAACAAGATATACATCCCGATCCGGTCACGAGAACACGATGAAGTCCTCACTCATTGCCATCGGCAATAATTTCCCTCGACCGAGAAACAAACCATGGGCATTCTGTACACGAAGCTACTACGTACATAATCATGCTATCCAGGTTCCTGAATTTATTTTTAATGATATGCCAAAGAAGTTAAGAAATCGGAATATCATAGTGGTCTGCGCACTGCCTTAAGTTCACAATGGAATTTCTGGACCAGTGAAATATTTCCCTTGGCAATGGCGTCGTTCACTCAGATCTGTAATCTCAATTAATGTTTTTTTAAATCTAAAATTACTATGGTTTCCGCCCAATCTTCATGAGTTAGTGACGTCATTGATGTTACCGATCGTTAACTCATTCAATGAGACTCAATTATTGATGGAAAGAGCCGCTCACTGGAGTTAAAATAACCACGAGCCTCATGAGACGGTTGCTTAGGTCCGAGGAGCAGCGGAAAAGCGGTGAGCCGCTCAGCAAAAGTCAGTGACGTCATAATTTTTTATGGCGAATATCTAGAGAAGATGGCGAAAGATCGAATAGCGAAAAAAATACGAGCCTCTTTATCATCCGAAATCTTTCGCAATCGACAATGGAATGAATTTGGTGAAAGAACCCACTGTTGATTAGTTGATTGAATTGTTGAATTGTTAACTTCCCACCCCCCCTCCCACTTTGCCCACCAAAGAGTACGGCCTTGGGGAATTTATTCTCTTTCAACTGTTCAACGGTCGTCGATCGTTCAATCACTTATAGAACTCACTGTGGCGAACCGTAGGAAAAAATAACTGGAGAAAGAAAGACAAGAATTGTCTGGACGCAAATCCATTCCATCACGTTACTGGGTATTCAACTTGTCTCCACGGAAATAATGTGGCTTGACATTTAGATGATGAAATTCGAAACTGTGACGTCAATGTGTAAATGCCCGATTGAGAAAACGAGCAATTAGCACACACAGAGTAAGTCTATCCACGTTCCAGAAGAGACAAAAAAAAAGAAACACGAAAGACGCAGCAGTTAGTTGCAAACGAGGATCCACAATCCAAGGACAAAATCCAACGCCCCAAGTTTTCGAGGTCATCCAACTGTTATGCAGCGCAAGCGGATGGATGCAAATTATCGCAAAAATTCTCGCTGAGGGAGCAAACTCGATTTCCTAGATGAAGACTTTTGGAGTCGTCTAGGAGTGCAATGCATAGAGAATGGCGATGAAAAGGCTGACTCGCAGAATTGTAATTACTCCGCAGACAATTAGTGTGGTCACGCAAAGCTAAGCAATTTTCGGAGGGAAATGATTACAGCCGGGAGGAGAAAATTACCTCCGAACACGAGATGGCTCAAGAACTCCGGAAGACTTTGACTCCCAAGAAAGTTTACTTCCATCTGGATGCGCCTTTTTGGGACGTGCAAGTAATTGAAACTTGGGTCGCAGCGGGATCCCAAAGGCAATTCAACTAGCGCTAATGTTTTCATTAAAAAATTTTCCGCTAAAAATCGCAAATATTGCCTTCAATTAAAAGAAAAGAAAACTTCTTCAAAAAATTTAAAATGAGTAAAAAAGGTATAAAAAATAATTTTAAGCCAACATCAAAAATCTGCGACTGCAGTTCTCAAAATTTATTTTTGATATGTTCATTTCATTTTTGTCATATAAAAAAAACGTCGCATTATGCCACCAACAGTCACAAAGCGGGAATTTTTCAGAGGTGAAACCTACCAATAGCTGGGCAAAAAACTTATAAACACCCTTTCAAGTATACGAATGCACTATCACTAATCAAAAGAAACTCAGTTATTTTCCAGTTCATTGTTAGAAATACATATAACCACTTCCCTCATATGTTTTCTGATTGGTTTATTACCATATTAAATGCCTTGCGCACCACTTTAAATAATTTCTATGTTCCAAAGGAGTTTACTCCTAGAGCAATAAATGAGTTCATTATTATTATTACTAACCAATCCCAGGGAAATAAGAAACAACGCAATCACAAGAGCTCTGATTACATGATTTTCCTGATTGGAGTGGCTATAAGACACAAAGACCGATCTATCACTTTTTCTCATATAATGCAAAAACATTCCTCGGGATTCGCACAGGAAGATGTTTAGAACTACACTGAAATTTTGACAGACCCTCAAGCCCCATAGCTGTAAAGATTACACAGTTGGTTTGAATAATGTGTGTGAAAAGACGTTTATAAAATGATATAAAGGCCTCTATTTGAAATGTTGGCGCTATGACAAAACATCACTCGAATGCCATTACGAAGCCCAAAAACTATTTTGCATTACATTCATTGGAAAATCTTAAATTATTTACTCTCAATTGAGTTTCCGGGAAAGGTATCGTAGAAATTAAACAATAAAGAGACACTACACAAAATAATAATTATCACTATATAATCTTCATCATCGTCACAAGTCAACAATGCTAAGATTGGTTTGACGCAGCTCTCCTATCCGCTAACGTTTTCATAGCCACGTATTCATTATATTTTACATCCTTTTTAATCTGTCTTATGTAACGAATTAAGGCCATCCGTTACCATTCTTTTCTCCCAACTGTCCTACGATTTTTTCACCAGGCCATCACGCCTCATAATGTGGACAGTAAGTAGTCCCATTTCTTCCTTCAATTTTTCAGATGACTTCTCTTTTCTCCCACTCTTCTAAGCACTTCCATATGACCTACCCGTCTTATAAATTTTATCTTCCCATACATGATACTATTGGTAGAAATCTCAAAACATAAACTACCCTTGAAAGTTCTCGGTACAATAAATACAACGCAACCAACGCGAATTCCGACAAAACTCGAATAAGTAACTTCACACGAGGGTGTGGGGTTTAATTTTCATCCACTATGAACTTAAGCTGTGCGTTTTTTTAACAAATGCATGCAGTGGATATTGCCGAGGTTTGACGTGACAGATTCTTTTAGATATCAGGCTTGCGGGTGGATAGTGGTGGTACCACAAGGAAGATCAGGGAATGGGTTTTGGAAAAATCGCTTTTGATAAGGCGAGAAAGGTTTACGTACCCCAAGCTACCGGAAAAACAGAGGAGAAGATAGGAATGGGGGGGAGAGAAACTGATATAAACACGAAAAACAGCGAATGGAAACGACCGAAAACAAAAGAAGCACGTTATGATCTTTCTTTTTGTGGGACCGGATCGAGGACAGCCCATTTTTACGCTATGTACTTTTTATCAATTCATTTTTTTCTTTTGAGTTTTTGGCATCCTATTTTTCGGTCCTTTTAGAAGAATGCACCGCCACAAGGTTTGGGGTGAAACACAAAAAACGCGTCGAAAACAACGAAAACAAAACACTGTCGCAAAATTTCCCGTATCCTCTCAGCTCATCTCGGTAAGCCGGCCGGAGGACGCAAATAGGTCCAGGAAGGGAGTGGCCGAAAATTGGGAAGCTCCAGGGGTTGAAAGGAGGCTTTGGTGAAAATAACAAACGACCACATTCCCACTCACGTGTTTTTCCGCATTCATTCGCTCCTCCAGACCAGAAAAAGGTGAAAAACATGGGCTCAAGTTTTGGGGGTTCTGGAGTAAGGCAAAATAAAAAACACTCTAAGAATGAGTCCCTTATATTCATGGCCTCGAAGCCTCTGTTTTACTTTTTCAATTTTTTTCCGTCGGAAGGGTCAAGATACTCGAAAATCTTCTGACGACTGAGATTTGAGCCGAAAAGAAGGAAAAACAAACAAGTACAATGACCACATGAAAGGCAACGAAATTTAGTAGGAGATGCAAAGGAATCTCACCCAAAATAATACGCAAAAACATCCACAAACATCGATGCTCATCCGCAGCAACAAAAATTTAAAAAACATTTGAACCTCGCCCAAAGCCATTTCAGACGACGCTTCAGGAGTAATGAGGCTTTACACATAAAGGTAAGTTCCCCATCAAAGAGTGCTAAATAGAGGAAGAGCATCCTTAACGGATGACAAACATCTCAAATTATGCTCAACATTAAATTTACTAAATCAGCATGAGAATAAGTGGAATGAGAGGATATCGCTATTCTTTCCCAAGTGTTAAAATCTACAATCCTGCTACTAGTGCTGTACCAAAGCAGTGCGGTAAATACATAAGGTTCGATTCCACTGGTGACCTAATGTCGAGACTTTATCTCAAAATTTGTGCCTGTTCGAGAATCCAAACAAGCAATACGCCCACTATTGGCCGAATTTGGAAGTAGAGATCCGAGGATACCTAAGGAAACCACGTTGACAAATCATTGGTATTTCTGGGAATTTATTGATTTTTCTAATTAAATTTTTTGTAGTTAGCCATCATAACGTCGCAAGTAATATATTTTAATCATTCATATTGATGTAAAATCCCTTTTCAATTGCCATTTTGTGCTACAATTCAACATTTACTGGGACGGTGGTTGGTTTGTTTGTTTAATGCAATTGGGGTAACCGGCGTATTGCAATTTTTCTTTTCTAGCCGGCTGAGAATAATGTTATTTATATCGCAGTCACTCATTTATGATCATTAGTAACCCTTTGAATGATGTCCGTGAGATAGTAGAGGATATTTAAGAGGATATTTATTAATTTCTCAATCTTAACTACTATTTGTCGTTGCCCTTGGGAATTGAAATACTTACTCAAAGCCAAGAAAATATTCTTAGATATTTTCTACTTTAACTATCGCAGTGGCTCGACGACTAATCCTATTGCACCTATTTTATGGATATATGATATATGGGTCAGGAGGGGTAATGGTAGCGTGTATGACTCCCACCCGTGGGGCTAGGGTTCGGGGCTTCGTCATGGAGGTATATTTTGCCGGCCTCGGTGGCGGGGGGGTAACGTCCTCGCCTCCCAAACAAGAGGTCGCGGGTTCCAGTCCCGCCTGGGTAGGTTTCCCCAATCCAGGGCATGGTTGTTCGTGTACGTTTACTTGTTAAAATGTGTTGAATACCCCGATATAAAATGGCCAATATGAGCTGTATCGGTGGTTTGAAAAAATTTTTTTTTTTAATTATCATCACAACAATATCATCGAAGCGTCAGCCATATTGGCAAATTACGTCACTGCTTTCAGCGCCGCCATCGGTGATTTGTGTCTCGAATAGGAGACTAGTTTTAGCTTTCGAGAGATCTCCAAGACTCGAGTCTCGCAGATTTATTTCAGCAATTCGTCCACTGAATGATAATTACGCCGTTATTAGTTTTACGAGACCAGTCTCAGAAGAAATAAATTGTTTTAAATTCTGAGATCTTGTCTCCAGAGTTAGGAATCATGCGTTTCCAATGGAAAAATTGAAATCTCCATGGAGACTTATCGTATGTTGTCTCCGAAAGTGGTCTCACTTCCACTACTGACTCGGCACTTGAGTCCAAATCGCAAGACCATTACTCTCCAGAGAACAAGATGCTTGAAACTCTGAATCACCTATTTAAAAACTAAGAACAAAAAAGTTTTTTTTTAATGTTCAAAGCGCCAGAAAAACACTACCCTCAATTTGCTGATACTTATAGGCGTTGGAAATATTCTGAATGACATTGTATGGACGTCATCAGGTGATAAAATGAACTAAAGCTATTTATTAGGAATATTTATCTTCCATACTCAGGAGTGAAACAAAACTTCAAAATATATTTACAGAAAGAAGAAATGAATGTCAACTTAGCTCGTTAAGCACGCTTTATCTATTATTCGTAATTATTTTGATGTGCCACTTGTACTGAAATATAAAGTAGGAATTTCAAAGCCTTTCATTTTTTAAAGTTTCCTCATAAAGTGACTGAATCAATGATTGAAGAATCAAGATAATCAGCAAATAAATTTAAACTTACTTCTAAGTCTCACATGAAAGAAGGAGTTATACCTCTCCACCGTTTATCTGTGACCCAAAGATCCCTTATCTACCGGCTACCTCTTACCTACAATTCCATCAAAGCTTTTTCTGTTGGTATAGCATAATCAATTTCTTCATTTACGACCGACATCAGGAAACTTCCTCTTTAAATCTCTCTTTTCCTTCTCCGTCCTTCCTAAATTACAAATGAGCGGTTGAGGTGTTCATAGAAGTGAAGTATAGCCTGATATCTGAGTGTATTGAATTATTGTTTTGTTGCTGTTTTCTTGTTACACTTTATTATCTAACAATTTGTTTAAAAATCCAATGTAAAAGGTCTCATGTACTATTTTTGGGTTTATTGCAAATAAATAAATAATAGCAAATGAATCATTCATTTATGACATTAATATGATAAGAGACCCTTTTGGTGCTATTGTTTTTTTTATTTATATGAAGTGGTTGAGTGCATTGTTGAGTATAAATATTTGGTTGCGCTGCTCTTCTGGAAATCAAGTGATTCGTGGCCCAGGGGAAAAATTGGCCGCCTACCATAAATGAGTGATAATTATACGGCCATGGCTTAAAAAATAAATTTTTTAGTTACCATGCATACAAATATCTTTTATCTCAGAAAAATAAGCTTTAATAAAAAGAAATAAATTAAATATTAATAAAAATAGGATGAAAAATTACTAAACGAAAATAAAAGTTAGTATTTTCGAAATCTCGGGTAGGCTCAACCCTAACTTATCCACACCAATCTACGGATTGATTAACTGAGTGAGTGACAACAACACCGTTCAAATGACACCAGGTGCTTTAGAAGTCTTGTGAATAAAGTGCATGCTTACCGATCGAGGGGTACGGGCATCAAATACTTGGTTAAGACTGCGGACACACCAAACAAAATCCTAAAAGTGTGAAGTGGCCCAGGGAACGAAATTGGCCGCCTACCATAAGTGAGTGATATTTATACGGCCATGGCTTATTTCGGGGTGGGCTCAACCCTAACTTATCCACACCAATCGACGGATTGATTAACTGAGTGAGTGACAACAACACCGTTCAAATGACAATAAAGGGTCACGTATCACAAAAATTCATTTCGACGCATCACTTTATTTTCAGAAGAGCAGCGCAACCAAATATTCATACTCAGCAATGCACTAAACCACTTCATATAAATGAAAAAACACTTGCTCCAAAAGGGTCTCTTATCATATTAGTGTCATAAATAACAACTGAACCAGGAAACATAAATCTGACAATAAAAGCAAGCAAGTGTTAAACTGGTGATTTATTGAACCCGCAACAAAATCAATTCATTTCCTCTCTCGTTTTGATAAGGAATCCCAGAGGATGAAGTGGGATATCTTCACCTGCATAAATCATCTCACCGCAAACGTTCGCTTTATCTCACATCATATAAGCTTCGTACCCACAAGGGGATGATTTACCTTGGGGAAAACATCATTACTCCCTACCACTACTAATCTGATTACTCAGTACTATCATAATGAGGGAACAAGTACGCATTAAGAGTATCTACAAAACATACATTGGTGACCCTGCGTAGAAGGTCCTATCTAACATATTTATTATATCAAGGACCTTGTTAGGCGAGGGAAGATGATAATTTCAAAACGGAGAAACCTAAGAAGCTCTCTAACACGCTAAAATTTGGAGCCTATTTCAATTAATACTCGGATTTTTACGACGAGGCTGAATAAAATTAGATTTTGATGGTGTTTTTGTATTTTTTTTAACATTTTGTATTTAGCATTGAGCATTGGGCTTTATGTATGTTTTGGCTATTAGGTTCCATTCGACCACACGGTCTACTTGTATGAATTTCCTAAATTACTAATAATAATAATTAACATGTACAGATATAAGTGATCGAAAATTTGTTCCTTAGAGCGAATCTGCAAGATGAGTGAGTGAGCTGAACGATTCTTTTGTTTCATAATGTTTTAGCTTGATTTCCGTGTTTCTCTCCCCCCCCCCCGTCCCCCGTCAGCCTTTTAACTTCCAACCCCCCCCCCACTTTGCCTACCAAAGAGTACGGCCTTGGGGAATTTATTCTCTTTCAACACGTACAGAGATCCACTGGCGGATTCAGGACATTTTTTCGGCGGATTCATTACCTTAACATCACAAGGCAAACAAATATTTTCAAACTATAAAAATATAAGAGTGAATAAAAAATAAATAACTGTGTGGATACAGCTTTTATCACAATCCTTTATGATTTTTTTTTAACCTGAACCTTGATGCATTGATGAATGAAACTTAGACGCGCATTAAATTCATTGAGAGTGGTCTCACCCCGTGAGAACTGCTAGAGTATTCTCATCGGTCCAACGTGAAGGGTGTTAGGGATATGTGAGGGTAGAGTTCACCCCAGTCTTCTTCAAAGGCATGTGTATTTCAATATAATGAAAGTGATTTACCTTGGGGCCCCTCGTTTTTTGAGGATTTTCGTTATTCCCGATTGAGTTATACCCTCACCACTACAAATATTCGGGTTCAATATCTGAGTGTTAGTGTAATATAATATAACGTTCAAAACGAGAATTTGGAGCCACTTTATACTTTTAATCCGTTAGTAAAGATTAGGGCAAGTGGCTAGTAATGTGATAACCATTCCGGCCATTGTACTGAAATTAATACATTCATTTGTGTAATTATAAGATTAAGGCCCCAAGGCAGCTGACAAATAGACTAAAATTTCCTTCCTACATCGAGGGATAGAGGATTGGAATGGTTTACCGGAGGAAATGTTTTTTTTAGCCCTTTCCAACTCACGCCACTATATTTATCAGCAGGATAAATAAAATTGAATTTTGAGGGCTTTATAAACGTATATTTTTTTGAATTTGGTGCTTCTTGTTTTTTTTTACTTTGGTCTACGTATATTATTGTGTAAAAATGGATTTTGAGGGCAATGTAAATGTAGTCATGCATTGTTTTTTGCTGATTTGGTGCTATGTATATGGGGACATGTATTGTGTAAAAAATGGTATTTTGAGGGCTTTTAAAAAGTTTTGGTACTTAGTATTTTGGTTTGTGTATATTATTGTGTCCTAATGTACTTCCTATCTTTATGTTACCACCCAACCTCATGGTCGACTTGTAACTTATTATTTAATAATAATAATAATAAATTATATCACTCGCTCCGCCCATGATATCATAATGTCCACAAAACAGAAAAATGTCAACTGACAAGGCCTAGCGTTAGAAACGCACAAACGGTTTCTAACTGACACTGGAAAATGGTAACGATATATCACCTAATTGCAGCTAATCACTTATTCGTGCAGTCTGAGGGTTTGAAATAAAATAGCCAAAATACGGCATGATATGGTAACGCATACTAGATAAGATGAGCTTCGCAACGAAACGATTCGAATATTTTCTTATTTGTACGACTGAATGAAGATTTATCCCATGCAGCGCATTTTCAGGAAAAAAAAATCTTCCATTTCATCTCTGGTTAGGAACGGTATTTAAATAATATGCAATTATTTCGATTTAAAAACACATCCAACGCCTTTTGACGTGTCGTGTGCCAGTAAACGCCAGAATATGCCTACC
This sequence comes from Ischnura elegans, assembly GCF_921293095.1. Classification (NCBI taxonomy): domain Eukaryota; kingdom Metazoa; phylum Arthropoda; class Insecta; order Odonata; family Coenagrionidae; genus Ischnura; species Ischnura elegans. Next base: position 77,894,913 of record NC_060254.1, on the reverse strand, counting down.
CCAGTAGCATTAAGTTGATGCAATTTCAAAGACATTCGCAATCGTACAGTAGTGGAGTACCCGGGGGCGAGTCGGAAAACCATTTGATGCCGCTACACGTGGCATGGAGTCGACGCACCGTCCGTAAATTAGTTACGAGACTAGAATAGAGAGAAGGATAGAGAGAGCCTGTAGGGGGAATGCCCTGGAGTCCCACGGAGTCCCTATTGTGTTCCTGACAGACCTCACTCGCTATCCACACTGCCCGTCTCGACCATGAGTACGCGTTAACTTCCCACACCATTTAATCACATCTTACAGTCCATTAGTTTACACCCAAGAAGCAGACAAGAATGCAGAGGTTTCAGAGATTGTCTCCACTGAATTGGATTATAAAACAAAAACTGAGGAATGGCAATGAAAAGGAATCTACTCTTCAACGCAACAATGATTGAAAAGAAAGCTAGAGATCGCTCATACGATCGCTGTAAAACTCGCACCACCCTGTGTGACCGAATTAACCGATATGGACGAAGCAAGAAAGTATCTAGCATTAAATAAATAAATTCCATTTTCAAAAATCTAGGGGTAGTGGCTTTCCGAAATGTATACAACACGTATCCAACAATCGAAGGAAACAAAATATTTACGCAAGAGATTTCTTCTTCATTCATGAGGAAGAACAACTTCCATAATAATATCTTGCAAGACTATTATGCATCTCTATGAGGAGTGGAGGAAGATCGAGCCGAAAGCTTCCCCATATCCTCTTGGAAGCCTTTGGTAGACCTTATGCAAGCCTTGCATGAAATATTTTTATCCGCAGGTTATTCCCGATGTAAATTATACATTGCTTCTGAAATCGATCGGGATAGTTATGAAGCTGTTCGACAAGTATAAAGGAGTTTCTTGTAACGCGCCTATCATGCAGAAAGAGGTTTCCAAGATAAAAATTTAAGTTTATACGTGGCCATTCTACATAAAAATGAAGCGCCAAATACGACCCATCGACCGGAAGTGATGCAAACTCTTTAGGAAATATAAGAAACAAGTATATCTGGGGTGGCTCGATTAGTACTACGTTTTATTACATTACATGCAAGTGGTTCACGCAGGGCTATTAGGTGCAAAGGCGAGCCGTTTGAAACCCGTGCTCTGCCGCAGTATAGTTTATCGAAGGAGGCCATGCGGGAGCGGGAGGAGGTCGGGCACTTTGCTGGAAGGATCGCAATCGACACGGTGCATTGAATGCTACAGCCAATGCACGAGATGGGGTCGGGACTCATTAACCTCAGCATAGAGAGACATGAAGGGTATATGTTTGACAGGGGGAGAGCAGAACACATCACACGAGGATTGGTTTAAATTTAATTGTGCCACAGCGAACTCCAGAGGGTTAACAAACAAATATCCTAAATACACCAAAGGATGAGTTCCCCATGAAAAAATATTTGACTTAGCCGGGATTCGAACCCGGATCTCCCGATTTCCGGTCAGGTGCAGTGCTTTGAAACAAATATCCACCACATATGTACGTAACTATTGTCTTTAACCCGTTTTTAATGTAAATTCTTTATGTTCTAGCTGCCCTCTGGGAGGCTGAGCTGCCACTTGGTGAGTAAGTTGAACTACCACTCTCGGTGGAGGTCAACCACAGCTTCAATGACAGGCGCCAGCATTACTGAAATCAGTACCATTTAGGGGGTTGAAAGAAAGATCAATGAATAGAGGTGGGTTAAACAGTTCATTTTGACGAACCCTTAACTTTTAACCAGTTCATTAAAAAGAACAGTTCAAAATATCTGTTCACGGCGAACAGTCAGGGCCATTCAGGTACAAAATACAGTTTATCGGGCATTTAGAGTGTATGATAGCTTAGTTTGGTATCATATGGTATGTCCCGGGCCTTTACTTGGTTATCCGTGTGTAGGAAAATATCTTCTGGCCACTTGTAGAATAAGCCAGAATTAATATTTATCTACTCAGCGTCAGATGCTCTCCGCGTATTTAGCGCCAAAAAAGTTTTTTATATGCTGCTCTTTTGAGCAATTTAGACTGCTTTAAACAGCTAACTGTCCTTTATAAATATTTTGACCATAAACATCATTTGTGAATATGTCTTTTAGACTCCTCTGTAAGATGTTAATTTTTTCTCCTCGTTGCAGTCTAAGTCGGGTATCTATCCACTCAATGGATACAATTAACAGGCAATAACAGCACGCGTAAGATGGTGAGAAAAAATTTTTCATTGCCAAATTAGTACTTTTGCTAGAATGCAAAAAATAGTAAAATATGGGTTTATCACCACTCAGGACATGGGTGTGCATAAAACTGTCCTGGTAAGTAACGCCGAGTAAATGTACAGTGAACGTGGCTTTTGACTCTCACCTCGAGAGAAATTCTCGATTCCTCTGTTGCTCTTTGAAGATGTCCATTAAATTATTAAATGCAAGATAAGTATAAAGACACTAATTGTTAGAGGAGTTTAATACAACTCTTTTGCGGCCTTAATTTACCCACCTGAAATATTTAATTCAATCCATTCTAGAAAATTTCAATTTTATGCTAAGGGCAACCAACAACAAACTATTTACAGACAGTAGCGGATCCAGGATTGGGACAAGGGGGGGGGGGTCTAAGTATGGGGTAAACTCCCAGAAGTATTGCGGGTCCGAACAAAAATTACCATTCTATTTAGAGTAAATTGGATTTCCGTGGGAGGCCCTAGCCCTCCCATAGATGCGCCACTGCTTAAAGACATTTGTTATTATGATACCACAATTCCAACAACACGAATAATAAATTTAATTGATGAGGCAGATGCTTTATGGAGATCCATTATAAGTCTTAGTTATTCTGCAGTGCAGTGAAGCATGTCGGCTCTGTTGAAATAGTGTTTTATGTGGAAAATTGCAAAGCACTATCACTTCATATATTAACAAGCATATTACTTCATCAAGTTACTCTTCTACGAGTCTTTTCTATCTGTTCCACTCCTTATAGTGTTAATGACAGCATTTTCTGAATATGTGTATTGTATTTGAAATGCGCATGAAAAAAATTATGAAATGGTAAAATTACTACTTGCAACAAAAAATATAAAAAATTGTAATTAACGATTAAAAATATAAAATAATGGAAGTAAAAATAAAATTTACCTCATAAATAATATTCTGTTTGCAATTATTAAAAGAAATGACAAAATTCATTATTCCAATGCTTAACTTTTAAGCCTCTACTAACACAAACCACATATTACCTATATAATTTATGAACATTATTTTATTGTCAAGCAGATGGTAGGGGTGAACATGGTTTTTCCGGGATAGTTTCTGTACACGCCGGCGTCGCGAGAGTAGGCTTGATGGGAAACAAGTAAATAGATGTTCAATTGTTTCCTGATTCAATGGAAGGGCCCCACCTACGCCACGTATGATTGTATCAGCGGCCAATTGCCCGACGCGAGGCACACGCAGGACTGCTTCCTCGCGATGACACTCGCGATGGGACAGAACAGGACCCCTATCGGACGCTGCTGGAGTTGGTTAGATAGCGAGGAGCAAGCAAGCAGACACGGCTCGCCTCCTAGTAGATAGCCATTGGTAGCACACAAACCCATTCACACCGCATAGGGAGCAAAACAGAAATAGTCATCGGTATGCATTCTAATTTGTGCCGATGATTAAACCGCACCGAATAATTAGGTCAGCTATAAGAATAAGTGAGGTGCTGTTTCGCAATCTTCCGGACACACCTTGAATTCACAGCGACGATTACGAGATATTATAGGGTCCGACGAATAAGGAAGTCATCCGTGAACTCATAACAATACCAAGGAAATTTAGGTGATTCGCAAAAAAACTGCTAAGAATTTTACACATATGTTTCCACGCTGTGTATCGGGGTTTTAAAATTCCACTTAACGCTCCGTTCAGACGATTTTTAAACGGCTGTCCCGAACCAAATTTTCCATCAGTAAAAATGCCATATCTGTATGTTTGCCAGTTTAACTGAACTGCCTTCGGTTTAAACGCTGTCAAAAAACAAATTACTAATATATATCTTTGCTTAATCAAATATTATGATACTTTAATTTATAATAAGTAACGAGCTGCAGCTGTTAACGTACCACCAAATGCCCATAGCATGCTTTAAAATTGTTAAACTTAACATTCCTAAATAATGAGAATTTTCGCCATTCGCCCGCAATGCACGGCTAAAAAAATAACGCGAATTCCCGCCATCCATTAGTAACTAGTTGAAAGCATTATGCCGGGAGGTACTCGGCAGCTCCGCGCAAGGCTTCTTGTTAGATTTCTTGAGCAATTGAGAATTATTTTCTTTGGGAGCGCCAGGTTAAGATCAAATCAAGAATCCCAATACATTTCCTGTGCCCACAGAAACAACATATTAAGAGAGATATTTTGCCATACGTAGAGGTAAAGGAATTCGTTTTTCCCCAAATAAATATGACTAATGTATAGGGTGTTTATGGAGGAGTCTATATACTTCAGGATGTGGTAGGGGAGACAATTTTAAGCATTTTTATCCTATAAACATGATGCACAACTCCTTAGATACCGGGCTATGGCAGCGCAAACATTTTTTGGATGCACTTTGCAGTTACCATGACAACAGTTTTTCTAGGTTATCCAGTGTTTTCGACATTTTATTTAATTTTCTATATTTTTAAGGACATTAAATTATTGAGATTGGACAAAAATTCCGCGATTTTTACTGTTTGAAACAATTACTCTTTGAGTTTAATGAAACGAGAGCTTTGGGTGAGAATCTACAATAAGATTGCGCACTCTCACCCATTTTAAGGAGGAGGAGGAACAACAAAGTGCTGGGCATGCCGGTAGAAGACAAGAAGATTTTAGATTAGATGCATTGGAGGCAGAGGGAATGGATGGAGCGAGTACCTACTGAGCGGGAAGGCGATGTTGAAAACCTTGTTGCGGGGAAGAACGTTGCGTAAGCGAGGGATGGGATGGAAGATAATGGGTTATTTTTTTTAGATAGAATGAATGACCGTAGGCCTTATTTTGAATTAAAAAGCGAATTCTATGAAATAAGGGGAATGGGCGCGTGTGATCTGCAAAATGCTCCATGCAAAGCTACCTTAACCGGTAAATTACTTTAATCGGGGGGCAGCTGACAAATAGGCTAAAATTTCCTTCCTACATCGGGGGATAGAGGATTGGAATGATTTACCAGAGGAAATTTTTTTGAGCCCTTCCCAACTAACGCCACTATATTTATCAACAGGATAAATAAAATTGAATTTTAAGGGCTTTATAAACGTATATTTTTTTGAATTTGGTGTTTCTTGTTTTTTTTTACTTTGGTCTTCGTATATTATTGTGTAAAAATGGATGTTGAGGGCAATGTAAATGTAGTCATGTATTGTTTTCTGCTGATTTGGTGCTATGTACATGGGGACATGTATTGTGTAAAAACTGGTATTTTGAGGGCTTTTAAAAATTTTTCTTTGTACCTAGTACTTTGTTTTGTATTTTGGTTTATGTATAATATTGTGTCTTAATGTACTTCCTAACTTTATGTTACCACCCGACTTCATGGTCGACTTGTAACTAATTATTTAATAATAATAATAAATTGTATCACTCGCTCCGCCCATGATGTCATAATGTCCACAAAACAGAAAAATGTCAACTTACAAGGCCTAGCGTTAGAAACACACAAACGGTTTCTAACTGACACTGGAAAATGGTAACAATATATCACCTAATTTAATCAAATTTAATCAAATAATGTATATTTTTGTGTGTGATGTAACCTATCAACCAAGCTGGTACTTTGCATTTTATATTTTTGTATTAATGTACTTCCTGACTTTACCACCCGACTTCATGGTCGACTTGTAACAATTTATGCAATAAAAATAATAATAAATTATAAAAATACAAACTGCGTACTTAGCTCTGGACAAGGAATGATATTGTAATGAACGCACAGCTCTCGAGCGCTCCATTAGATAGTCATCCAGATTGAGCTTAGGCCCAGCGCACACGGTGTGACTGTTTTACAACTACCGTTGCAAACCAGTTGCGCACGCAACTGTTTTGTGACCTCGACAATGTATTTGAGTATGGAGGCGCACACGACGCGACTGGTTTTTGACGATCTCAAACCAGTCTGAAACCAGTCACATGCAACCGTGGGCCCGCGGTTGCAGTTGCGTTGCAGACTTCAGTTGCACGAGACCACGTGGTGTTTTGGTGGTATTTTGACGGCCGTATAGTGTCGATCTCAAAATGAATGATCAAGAACTCAACATGAAGCTCGTTGGAGCAGTAAAGAAGCATGAAGCCCTGAACAAATACAAAAATATCTCTGTATATATAAACTCAGCGATACTATGCCAATGCAAGGGCTAAAAAACAACACGTACCGCACGAAATAAACACTCCACTGATTGCAAAATAGACGAAACTGATTTACAACAGCCCTTTGTCATTGCACCCGTGTGCGGACAGAAGTTTTATTTCAGTTGCAAACTAGATGCAGATGCAACTGATTCCCAAATGTAGTTACAATATAGTCGCTTCGTGTGCGCTGGGCCTTACACTCCCATAAGGTCACACAGACATGCACACGTGACTCGTCGGTGGAACATTCGCGAAAAACAGATGATGTCCCGTCTCGACCACCGATCACACGGCACACGGACGGCATACAGTGAAATACGTCGTCCCCGCATCATCTCCGTCGACCGGATGATTGAAAATTGTGGCGAAGGCATCACTTAGCCTTCGGAAACATGCATGACGCCTTCGAGCACATGATGGGATGAGTGACCGGAGGAGGAATTGGGGGGAGAAGGAGGGGCTGGGGGGGGGGATGATATGGACCACGAGCACACTAGTGCATTCGCCCTCGGACACTCTCGTCATCATCTTCCTCCGATCAGGCGACGACGACCAGTGCGCATGATATAAATTTCAACCTGGAATCCTTTCCCAATACAACACGCTATGGCAAACAACTCGACAGCACGCAGCAAAAGGAATGGAGATTAAAATACTTGAGAATGGAATCGTTCACTGAGGCACCGTATTAAAATTCACCTAAAGACATTATTTTAACATTACCACATTATTTTAACATTGTATGTTACTAGTCTGATTTCTGTACAGTGTATGGAATATTTCTATGCATAATGGTAGTAAATGTTTTGGTTTTATGTTTTATGTTTCAATCCTTCACAATATTCTCAAAGGAACAAACACTAAAGAAAAACGTATTTTGACTTATAAGTTATGGCATATTCTTTGTTTTGGCCGCACCAGCCAGCTGTCAGTTTACCAATTTAAGAGGTTGCCTCCCCAACACTGCTCCTTACCACAGGGGTGCCTATATTCCACCTTGTAAAAGCTATGCAGAGAATTTTCAGAGACTGCCCGATCCCTGCTTGAATGTTGTGTGGAGGACATTTAAAGCGCAATACTCCGTCCGTCGGATGGGACGTTAAGTCGTGATCCCATTTTTGCCTTTCGTTTAGAGTAGACTAATGCCGACGCCGGGTTTCTCTCCGCCTTCCATACCCTTCCCTCATGGTGCAAATAACTTTAGCTGCCGGTCGCCTGCTGCCGGTCGCCTCCTCCAAATACCATACCAGGAGAGGAGATTTCCTAGTTGTGAACACGTTTTTTCCACTAAATGAAATTAAGATATAAGATTTTAATGTTAAGATTTATTTTACGGTACGTGATAAAATAAATTTTCTTTACCTGGAGACTTATATGAGCAAATGTATAATATATTATAATAAAAACTTACAGGGGTACAAAAGATATCGCCACGTCTTCATCCATTTCTCCATGCATAACAAAAAAATCAATCGATGCAAATGATAACATGTCTACCTTTGAAGGAATTTCTCTCCGGTTTCGCGAGGATTAGAAAAATTAACTTTTTATGACATAATTGATTTTCAATTCATTATCTGACACACACGGTTTGATTAAGTTCATTCGTTGCATTCTCCAGAAAAGTGTTTTACACCAACACAACATTATCGCGATCGACAGTTTAAAAAAAGTAACAGCTAACGAGCCACTCATTACAAACAGGGCATTTATGAACTCAGAAGATTCTTATGAAGTCTAATTGGGAAAAATCGGAACGAATGAATTAGACGCTAACGTTAAATGTTTCACGGAATGAAACTCCCTTTCACCCGAAGATTATATCGATCCGTCAAAATACATTACCATGAAGAGGTCAACATCTATCACTTTTCACCGATAGTGAAACAAATCCATGATTTTATTTTCCTAATACTTTTGTGTATTTTCATGGCAGGTCACTTCCAAACTCTTATTACACTGAGAGCCAAGTTCTGGCATACAATCGCTCTTGATGATCTTTGACCTGATTGGCTACATAATCTTTCCAAAGCCTGATAAAAAGGAACGTCCCGACTAATAATGACAAAAGCGATTGGAATACCAATTGAAGGTGTCATCCCGCAAACGGCAATTGTTCAAAGATTACTCGACCTATCGGTGTAAAGGTGTATTTACACTGTGTAACATGTTATATCCTCCTCAGTCCCGGGACATAAGCCATTATTTTTTGTCTGAAATTCATGTTTTCTGGTTAATTACGTTGTAAAAAACAAAATTTGCTATTTATGTGCCTCTACATGATACCTACATCTTCCACGAACCACTGAACAAGTTCCAATAACGACATTTCGCTAAACCAAGTGGTAAAAATAAATCATACTTCTTTGTATCGTATACAGTGCGCCACGACCTAGGAGGATATAATCAAGTTACATGTAACAAGTTACTTGTAATATTTGTTTTATATAACATTTATTTTATAAAAGATTTGTTTTACATAACATTTCTTTTATAACAAGAGTCCAGTGGAGCCAAAAATGCACCAATAGTGTTACAGATTCAGTCGCAGCCCACCCGTCAACTGGGTATCCCCACAATGCGCCTCACCTCTTTTTTGCAACATGTTACACATTTTCGCACTTCGTGCGAGAAACCAATAACTTGTTATATAGCAAGAATTTTTGTTTTGTAATACAATGCTACATGTAACTTTCTACACGGCTTTGCAACTTTTTCGTAAAATACGTAATACGTAACTTGTTTATTTAACATGTTAGACAATGTAAACGCACATTAACTAACCTCGGAATTTAAAGGGGGTGAAGGGTGATTGCCTGATTCATATTATTGTAGTATAGAAAGAGGTCGAAAGGTTCTGAAAGCTCTTCTTTCAAAATAAGTAATCGTGGTGGTCATGGAGAAAATAAACAAACATTAAAGTGTCAAGAAAAAGAAGTGCTTAAATTAAGAGGCATGGCTATTTCTCGTGCGTTATTTATTAAAGTAAAAACTGTGATTTCTATGAATTATTGGCCCAGTTACATATCACTGCCTAGTATTTCCTCGTGAAAAGTGCTAATAGTTTACTGGTAGCGCCGCGATCGGCGATTTTGAAATAAGATTTTAATGCGCGCGGAGCGACAACAATTCAAGCGATGGCCTTGAGAGTCCCCTTATCTAATGTTCGTGACGTGAGTTTTTCAGCGGACTGAACAATGTATATATCCACGAATGAATGAAAGAGTGACTGAATGCCTTTCTGAAGTAGACCGGAGAAATTAATCCCGAGGCGGCCGCTAAGAAGCTTCCCGACTGATGTGGTAATATCCGGCGACTCGACGGCTTATTCTCCTCGCCGCGTGTTGGTCTGGCCCAATGCTCAACAAGTGAACCCGACACTTGGGAATCCAATTATAAAAACGGCGGACAAAGAAGGAGAAACTCTCGTGGAACGAAATCGCCTGCCATATCGGAATCAAACTGAGACACGCGAAACAGACGTTGTTCTAGGAGGCATGTTCAGGAAATAGGGGGAATTTTAGTCTTTTAAAAAAGAATTTATTTATTAGTCTATATTAATGCTGTCTCCTTCCAAATAGCCCACATTATATCTAGTCACTTCATTTCTGCGGGTGAGCTTTCGTGAGAGCCCGGACACTTTCGGATGTCTTCGTTGATAGGGGAGGGGTAGTACCGAGAGAGAGAGAGGAGGGGCGAACATAAAGTTGCCAAATGTACATAGCCGCCCTACTTCATCACTGAAAACGTGTGAGTTATAAGTGACTACAGGTATTTTGGCCCAGGCGCCGTGACAATATACCTACTCATTTGGAAGGCATTTGGGAAAATCCTTTCACAGAAGCACATAACATTGTCAGCTACCGCACTGAATGGGGCCCCATTGGTGGAAGGCATAATTAGTCACATTCAAGGAGAACGCGTGAGGTTTGGCAACACTGCTCCACGAGCAGGATAACGATGTTCACTCGGCGGAGGTCTGAGAGTGACCCACTGAGGCCACGCCTACTGTTTCCGATTGGCTAAGGCAACGTCACATGTCGAGAAACTTTCCCTCCCCTCATCTCCACTTGCTTTCGCCACACCAGCTCACCCGCAGAGATAAAATGAACAGAGTATAGATGCTACGCATTTAAAATTATTTTCGAAGCACTTCTCCTCTATGGGAAACACTTGTGCTGTGTCAGTGATTTCTTTTAATGTCATCTACGATTGAAAAAAAACGACAGCTCATTAAGCATCCCTTTATTTTCGGAAATCAGAAAAAGTCGCACTGAGCAATGTCCAATCACTATTTTCTAAGCATGATTTTATGTTCAGTAATAAATAAATACGATAAACAAGCATACAATTGAATATCAGTGCATGCCGCGGCCATAATTATGCCAATGATTCGTAAAATTAATTCAGCCATCGGTACATGAAGTTTATTTGTTTTTCTCATATCAGGGGGGTACTCCCAATGCTTTTTGCCTTCAACACTAGAACTAGTGATGGAGTCGTTTTGACTCCTTGAGATTTTTATTTCTCTGCTCTGACTAATATTTAACGAATTTCGCCCTAAAATTCAGTGCTTTTTATTCCCTTTTGATGTATAACAAGGCTTTGCGATAAAAATAGTTTAAGAAAAAAACAGTTCACATTTTTCAAAATTTACCGTTAACTACCAAAGAGAGGAGGTACCAACTGTTCCAAAAAATATTATTTAATTTATTAAATTATCTCACCACTTTTTATGTGGCCTACGTAATATTTTTATCATATAAACATAATAAAATATGGTGAAAAGTTTATGTTTACTGCTGTATCCAATTCCTCAGTGATAATCCCATTAAAACAATATAACATGCAAGAAAAAATAATTTCAAAGCAGTACTGTTGAACATTGCATTTTATTTATCGCATATACATTTTTTGTTAAAACCACGACTGAAATAATGAAATAATAAACGAAAATGATAAAGTATAGCAACGTTTCAATAAAAGCTGATGTTAAACTGCATAAAACCATTTGGTATTTCTAGGAGGGGTGTCAAGACCGGTATTTCTAGTGTTAAAATCCTTTTCTTGATTCTTGGGATTCAATTTCTAAATGTTAGTCCCTAATCACCCGCTCTTTCTTTTTTTCCCATTCCTGATGTCTGCCGGTGACGCAACAATCGCTTCGCCGATAATTTCTTTAGCGTTTATAGCATTTAAAAGCGAAGAAATAAACAACGTTTGAGTAATGGCTCAGTGGCATATATGACCTGTACACTCTGTAAAGATCATCATTGTTGAAGCCATCGCAAGACGTAAAATTTGCATCCGGACGCCTTCGGAGCTTTGCTCTCGGCGTCTAATTGGAAACTCTTGACGGGATATAAATGCCGACATCACAACGAAAGAGTCCATAAATGTAAGCGTGCGCAATAGATTATTTTATAAATGCGATGGTGGTTGGCGTAACATGGTGAAACTCCTTCATGATTATTTTCTAATTACAATAGATCTCCCTTTACGTAATTGGAAAAGGGATTTTCATTGGAAATAGACGCGGTTTTTATCTCATGAGTTGATTGTTTGAGGCGTAAATTTGTGAAAGCGATTCATCATTAAAATTAAAAAGAAGAACTTTGTGCTTTCACATGAATATTTATTCACAAATTTAAGACCAAGGTTCCAACGTTAGACGTCATCATCAGCTAACCTGACGACGACGTCTAACGTAAGTTCTTCTTTTTAATTTTAATCTTATGAGTTGTTGGATATATGGGCTTTTGTACTTGCCCTCAAGTGTAGAAGCCAAAAATCGCCATTATCTATCAATGCATGGAGGTCTGGTGGATGAAGATGTCTAAGGAGACGTAACAATCAAGCGAAGGGGAAACAAAACTGTTGTCTTGACGGCGCGACGGTTCCCCACCTCCACTAAGCCTTTTATTTTTGCGATGGGATCCTCTGGGGTGGAAGAGTGTGTGTGGAGTGGGGAATGTCTCGGAGACGAGTCTTCCACGGAGAAGCTGTGTGCCGTGCTGTCACCGTATCTGGAGTAGAGATCGTCGAGAAAATTTTTGGAAAACTCGGAAATGTGACAAGTGGAATGGCGAAGGATATTGTTCAAGGATGGGACTTGAGGAGAAAATAGGAGATGAGGAACGTTTTGTTTTGTTGGAATTGCTGCCATCTGCAGGCGGATGGAGAGCCTACTTTTGGGGCAGCACTTCATTTTAAGATATGCTCGGTCTTGCAGAGGCAGTGTTTTACTTATGTCGACGGAAATATAGAAAATAAGATGCCATGGAAGGAAAAAATGTGGCTGTAGCAACTGTGTATATAACAGTTGAAAAGAGCGCTGAAAATTCGTATGGAGAATCTTAGCTAGTTTTCGTGAGCCGTTTTTATGTGTCGAAGTAAAATGATTTCTACTGCTGTTTCGCTAAGCCAGTTGCCAATTCTAGTAACTAATGAAAGCTCACGATGATGTCACAGCTGTAATATCATTTTAAAAAGTGATATCACTCTGCGCATAGCCTTCTGTTGTTTTTCATTTAATATCTTAAAGTTGATGTGTGCCATTCCACATGTGTACTCTTCCCATTACATGCTCTTTTGTATGAGCCCAAAATATACAGAGATAATTGCATCATTTTATTTTTGAAATGGTGATACTATATGCTTGTTAGATTGTCAGACTGGCCATGGATCTCTAATCTAATTCTATTTAGGTTCGGTGGGGTGCGTTAATGATTGCTTTAAAATAGATACGTATTAGGACTTCGTCTTTGCGATCTAAACCAAGTGCTTGTTCCCAACATTTCGTACTTAGCTGAATTTTTGTTACTAGTGGCATTTATGATTAAAAAATGGAGAGAATGGCATGCAGACTATTTAATGAATGTCATTTTTAAATGACGCATCTTAATTTGAGGCTCAGAATTCATTTTAAAATAACACAGAAAATACAATAATAACATATCTGTTGTCTTATTTTTGCCGTGTTTTCGATATGATATGACACGCCTACGACGGTTATTCAACGCAAAATTTACTGTCTAGTTCTAGTATTTATTTTTGGTACAAAGGCAAACAGCATACATAAAATCCATATTTTTAATACGGAGAAATTAAATAAATAAAATATCCTAGAACTTTTCCACAAGTATTTTAATGCGAACAACGCGTTTCGGCTCACTGAGCCATCATCTGGTACAAGACAACGCGTTGTACGCTTTAAAAAATCTTGTGGAAAAATGCTACGATCTTTTCTTTATTTAAATATGTTTAACTTCCACCAATTGAAGCCTGAATCTGTTGAACTTAGGAGAAATTAACCGATTTTGTCACCAGTTTTCCGAAAACTAACATTGCAACGGCTCTTTTCGTAAACAAGTGAGTAGACCAGAACAGGAGGTATAATTTCATCTATGATTACTTCTATTCCTCATTATTAAGAACACTCTCTAGCAACAAATATTTGCGTGGCTATTGGAAAAATGTTCCTCACTCTTTCCCGCTTCCGACCCCATATTTATTTGTGTTCACCACCTGAAGATGACATAAGCTGTCCAAACGATGATAATTCTATACTCACATGTTCATAATAGCATACAATACTTTTTGATTGCGTTTGAAGTCCCTACTTTCTGCTTCATAAATCCAGAAACTTGAGTACTACTCATATCATTTCATAAATATTCAATACCACCTGGTGCATTTATCGTTGCGCATTATTTTGAATTATGCTGTTTATATATAATTTAAAAATCTAATCCGAAGGAATAATTAAATGGTTGATGCTATGGATGGAATAATTTAAAGGATGGTCTACGTATGGAGCATATTCCCCTAAGGGAGCGAGGTCTGGAGGTCAGCAGAAGCAGTGTTGTCGAGAGTGGAAACATTCAAAATTTGGTGCTTCAAACAATGGAGTCACTGGTTTTGGAGCCACGTTGAGAGGTTTACGCTGTCGCTGAGGTCACAACTTTGACACTACCGATCAAAATTTCATGAATAAAAAAATAAAATTGACGCAATCCCTTAAATGACAACGAGTGAATATCTCAGACCGATTTATTAACACCAAAGATAAAATTCGCCATGAAAAATATCATAATTAGCAGTTACACCACCAAACTATCTCCTTCCATGGTAAATCTGAGGCTGAGTTTTACCAAACACCAATAGCGATAATCAAATTCTCATCCCGGCTGAGGGAAATGATTTTTTCATGGCAAAATTTGATATAAATAACCTTGCATCCATGGGCGTGACTCTCTACAAAGTCATTTGTTTCATGCAGTGCTTTGCCAAATTTGCGAGAGAGCCGCGTCAGAATCTAAATAAGATGCCAAAGATTTAATCAACTCCATTCAGTTACCGCAGTAATTTCGGCCTTACTTAGTGGAAGCATGTTTACGATGGTCTCAGCTATCACGAACTTCGCAGCCAAGTCTTACGCTCTCGTTCATACTTACTCCGAAGTTGCATCTTCTTATTCCTCTCTTTCGTCTCAGACGACCTTTCGGGCGGTCGCGTCGCATGTTTCGTCGCTTTTAATAATTTGCATATTAATCGAACCGAAAGCCTATGATAAAAGCCACCTCAACCGCGCGTCTAGCCCGAAAACGTAGCACAAGTCATAAATGCATTAGTCTTGACAGCAGTCATCGTCCCAAAAGACCCGTTCCCATCCAATTTCGTGGCTGGTGAATGTACGGTGGGATTGGTAATATTAAAACGTCCAATAAACCACGAGTCGGGACTAAACCTTGAGATTCTACATTTTTACGATACGTAAAAGGCATCCAAAGATACAATCTGAACCGTGCATTAAGACAGGTACGTACTTAAATGTAGATTTCAATAATAGTTACAGTAATAAAATCAAATATCTTCTTCCTTCTTATAAACCTTCCTCTCCTCTTTACTATTTCACAATTTGTCATGGCTCTGAATGTCTTCTCGTAGGAAATGTTTAAATTGGTCATTTCTTTTCCGTTTCTCTAAGACTAAATTTCCTGCATGTCTTTTTCCTGTGCTTGAAACAAAATCAGCCATTGATTCCAGAACCATTAGAACCGACTCATCGAATAACAATGGAGGCCCACAAACACACCTCAGGTGTAGCCAAGGTAACTGCATAATGGAGGCTCAATTGCATTCCGCAGAGGACTGATTTCTGTTGCCATTTCGGTCGCATTTTCATCAACTTTCAAAAATGTCCACAACGCAGGAATGAGTGCAATGCGATCCACTTTTTTTTCCAATATATTGGAGTATATTGTTTGTAATTGCGAGGAATAGCATGGAAAAGTTATGAATTTGATAGATAATAACCATATATATATTTAAATTTCGCTTTATACCCCTAATTATTTTTTTTATTAATCTGTGGGTTTTTTCACTGAAGGATACCACACCCTTATCCTCATGTTTTTTCCCACAAACAGAAATCTTTTTTCCACAAAAATTTTACGTACAGTTGTACATATTTTTGACATTTCACAAATATTGTATACTGTATATCCTTTGTATTGTAAACGTTTGTCTACTATTTTTTCATATGTTTGCATTGACGCTATGGAGGGGTTAGGTGGAAGAGAGGACTTTTTAGTCTCAACCTCGCCCGAATAAAGGCATTTTATTATTATTATTATGCCTTATTTTCTGGTGGAACTCGGATCACTTTGTCCATCAGCGACGCGACAGGTGACTTTTGTAAACCCATTAAAATTCGCGGTGGGTGACAATACATTTTGAGGCCGACTTGAGGATCCTCGCTTGTAATATTCGTGGGGTTAACCTAACCAGGCGGGACTCGATTTCGCGACTTTCGGTATGGGCGGCGAGGATTGTTTTCCGCTGCCACTGAGGCTGGAAACTCCAATCTTTCAACTGTATTTTATGGTTGCGTTGTCCTCGTCTTAGAATACTGCCTCCCAATTTGCTTTACCCACGCCCCGCTACCCTAAATATGCTTAACCATCCTGTCGAACTTCTTCCCAGTCTTTGCCCGGCATCGAGTCCCTCCATTGAGAAACTTTACCGCTGACGCCACCCTTTCTTCCATTGGCATTTATACCATGTCTCACCCACGTGCTCTATACGACTTGATGATCCTGAAATAAGCCACGGTGAAACTCAGTGAGCAAACGAAATTCTTTTATTCCTTATCCGTAATTGAACCTACAAGGTATGAAGTCAGTAATTTAGCTACGCATAAAAATTTTTGTTACAATTATTTACATTTTTTGTTATTGTGCACTAATTTTGATAATTTTGTAGTAAAGAACATATTTCCGTGGATAAACTTTCCCTGATGCTACGGTATTATTGCTTGTCCGTGCTATCATATTTATCGGAATGTTATCCCACCAAAAGTATCCTCTCCTGGGGTGCCTAATTTCATTCTATCATAACGCACACTTATTGTATGCTATGAATGATTTAAATAAATAAAATAAGTCATATATGACTGTAATAATATGTTGTTACAAAGAATTTTGAATCTACTTTATCGATAAACCAATATAAAGGCCTGCGTTCTTTTTCATAAGCGAATTATAAAAATATAATAAAGAAATAGCAGTTTTGACAAATCGGGTTCCAAGATCAATACAGTGCATCTCAAGACTGTCTACGCAGTATTCGAAAAAGTGGTGCCATAAAAAATCCCCAATCTTAGGGCTGATGTTTGTTGACGACTATTGATAATGATGATCCTGATGATGATTTTTTTATGCTTATTGTTACACGTAATTCACTTCATTGGAAAACCAATGTAAAGGCATTTTTGCTATTTTTGTGGTTAGTAATAAATGAAAATAATAGGGAAATAGGAGCTCCAACAAATCGGGATTCAGCATCAACGCAGTGGTTCTCAAAGACCTAGTTTGGTCGGTCCAAGAATCGAAAAATGCGTGCCTTAAACATATCCCAATGTTACGGCTGATTTTTGATGACTACTGATGATGATAATGATGATCCTGATGGTGTTTTGCCATTTAAGTATATTTTTACACAAAGTATGAACTTACTCTATTGGCAAACCAAGGTAAAGGCCTTTGTGCTTCCTCGGAGGTGAGTAATAAATAAAAAGAATCTAAATCTACATCTATATCCCGCAAGCCGCCTAAAAGGCGTGTGGCAGGGGGTGTTAGGACACCAGCCGTTTACAGCTTTAAAAAAATGAAGTGCTCTAACGAGGTTGGGACTAGCGTTTATTAAAGTCCTTTATGGTTCGGGGGAAAAACTAATTCCCATATCTATCCGTTCGGTAAAACATCTCTCTTAATTTATCGCTTCTATCGGCCCTGGAAATATAGTGTGGCTCTAATATTATGTTCTCTCTGTCGCTCTAAAAGATATCCATTCTCAATTGTTCAAGCAATCTAAGCCTAGCGCGCAGCCTCCGAGTCTCCAACGGCTCCCAGCCTAATTCGCTTAAGAATATGGAAGTAGGAGGTCCAATCAGAAGGGGTTATAGGATCGACGCAGCGGCTCTTAAAGACTATAGTCTACGCGATAATCGAAAAAGGAATGGCAAAAAAAATCCCCGAAAAACAGACGCGAGTCAATTCTCGCCGGGAAACAGTGCACGTGCCTGAAAAAAGCCCATCGTCCTCCTCCCCCCCACTGAACCTTTAATGATTTCGAACGACCTCTCCCGTTCCACAGCCTGGATCCCAATTAAAACTCCCCCGTAGTTGGGAACACGTGGAGGCAAAGGGGAGAGGGGTGAGGAGGCATTTTAGAGAAGTCATTCCGCGGGGAAGGGGAGCGGGGGTTGCTGGACTAAAATGAGCGGTCGGAGAAATGTATGGGATTTAATTTCGGATATCAAAACCGCATATCGGTGGTAGAGACTGCGCACCGCAATTAGTCTGGATGTTTTGAACTGTTGGAACGCGATTCATCACCGGATATTAAGTGTCCCTCGTTTATAATCGCTGAGCTCGTTCATCACGCTAATGTCTATTTATGAATTCAATGAAACCTTCGAGGTCTACGTTTTTCTCGAGCATGGAATATGGGAATATTCATTGACACAATAAGACCCTAGGAAAAACTACTCCACATAAATCGTTTAAAGGCTGCCACCAATATTAATAGTTTCCATCATGATCGTAAGCAAGACCTATCGTAAAAAATTGAGAATAACGGTCACGGCTAACTTCCTTCCCATTGAAATTATTCATATCCTCGACAAGTTTTTGGTGTAAATGTAGCGTGCAAAGTTCAGTAACATTTAATAATCTAAACAAAGAGGAATTTTTGTCCAGAACATATTTTAATCTACATGAAAAATAAAAGATACAGTGTCCGGCGTGATACGGTGGAAATCTTCGATATTCAGCTGATTAAAACAACTTGTCTGTTTCCACACTCTTTTATTTTCACTGACCATGGTTTCGGCAACTTGTGCCACTGTCAAGAATGGGAACGAACGCCTTGACAATGGCACAAGTTGCCGAAACCATGGTCGGTGAAAATAAAAGTGTGTGGAAACAGACAAATTGTTTTAATAAGCTGACTACAGGAAAAATATCGGTTTCAGACGGGGTTATAATCAAATCTTCATTCCCTCCATTACAGTAAGAGTCAACATAATGCAGGGTTTCTAACATGTGTGTATTACCGCGGTTCTTATTTAAAAATAATTGGTTCAGTGTCAAAAAGCACTCGAAGAACGCCATGAATATAATTTAGCTTGGAAAATCAAGTGAGAATAGAAAAGTCTACGTACTTCAAGATTTAATTCCATAACTAATATCACAAAACCTTGATGTTGAGTTTAAATACCTAAGATAGTATTTAACCCATATGGAATGACAAAACCTATGTAATAGCGCACACGTATTAATCATTTTTTGCAGTATGAAAAATTCATTATTTCCAGCAAAATAAAATATGAGAATGAAACGAAAATGAAAAGGAGACTTCGTTGCTTTCGTTGATGACTACGGTTGCTTGATCTGCATTGCTGGAAATTCAATATGTTCATTTAGAGCAGGGGAAAATCGATGAAAATTATTACATAAGGATCTCATGGAATTCATCAATTAAATTGAAAAACAATATCAATAAATCAGCGGTAGGAGAGAGGAGGATAGCGATAAAATGGTGCTCCAGGCCAGCACTATAATCAATGGAACAAATCCCGAAATAATAACCGCAAAATAGGACGCAAAAAAACCTTCGAAATTCGGAATGCGTTCTGATCGGAAATTAATGAGCTAGCATTAGTATATAATTAACTGTTACACTGCGTTCTACATCTCTGTCGATACAAATTAACGATATTCACCTAATTTTGAAATATTGATACTTAATTTTGACTCGATTGCAGTTGTGATCAAAATATTGTGAAAAATGCTAATTACATCGGATGTATCACAAAGTCTCCTATTAATTGGAATAAAATCTTCATTAGCTAGAACAATGATTTATAATTTGAACTTTTCGAAGAAACACTTTATGTAGCATAATTACCACAACAAGACTAATTATTATACTACGGATATTCACATCCAATTGAAGCAAAATTAAGGCTCGATGAAAATTAATGAACAACGACACATATTGGCTAGATATTTTGGCCATTTTGGCAAAAAAGTAAGTGAGATGTCCGCTATACCCTAATAATCACAATTAAAAGAGAACATGAGAGTGACAACAGCACCGAAGGGCAAATTAATGTTGGGATTGAAGTCAAATAACGTAAGTGGCATGAATATATTGTCACTATCAGCAGGGAATTATAAAAAAAATATTTACATGCATTCAATTGTGTATTTCCCCTGAACCCATGAATTGATTTCTAATCTCTATAGATGTCGAGCTAGGAATATTTTTAAGAATTGTATTCACGAAAAGAATGCGGCTTGAATAATTCAGTCGCGGATCTACCTCAGTGTAATGGCAGTGCTCATATTTAAGCTACCAAGCACGATTTCTCATTTCGCGACTTTGATTCTGACATAGTTCACATCATTGTTTCAGAATATGCTGTGGTTGAAAATATTTTGATTCCTGATTTTATTTATGCGTTCAAGAAGAGGGAAAATAGGCTGAAACCTAAGTTTTTCTCCTACTAACATAATTTAATGCTTCTTCTACCCCGAACAAAAAGAAATATGACGCAAATATTGGCCCTATATCTAGGAATTTAAAAATTACTCCCTGAATCATTTTATAACGGCGATATAATAATTATGAAAAATACTAGTAATAGATTAAATTCTTCCCGTAGTACACACTATAATCAATGGAACAAATCTGGAAAATTAGCGCAAATTAGGACTCAAAAAAAACCTTAGAAAAACGAATTACGTTCCAATTGGAAATTAATGAGATCGCATTAGTAGGTATATACTTTCACTGTTTTTGACATCACTGTCGAGACAAATTAACTATATATCCATTTAAACTGAATTTTGAAATATATATGCTTAACTTGGATCGAAGTGATGACAATGTCGTGATTTTTCATTAATTCTTCCTTGGAGTGCACGAAAGTACTCAAAATATGCATTTGTACCACTCACGATTATGGCCGCGACGGAGGCCCCTTGTAAATAGTCGTTGAGTCAGTGACTCATACCAAAGAGTCGCTTTACACAAATAATGATTTTTATGTATTAATTTGAGTCCATGGTGTTGAGTGTGGTTTGTACGAAAAAGTAATTCTAACAACTTGACAATTAAAAAAGAATACATTTTCATTTAAATGCAGAGACATTTACAAATTGCAGTTTAATAAATTTCATTAAACTAAACTTAATTATCATTATTATTAGTTTATTTTTTAAGTATTTTCAATATATTTAAAACCAAACTGGTACTTTATTCTTTTTTTGTTTTTAATAGAACTCGCAAATACATAATTCATAATATATTACACGTCTTTATTTTTCTTTTTCCAAGATTAAACATTATTTATATATTTAAGATTAGAAAGGGGTTTAAACGCAGGACAGACTCATGGGAGAGAAATTGGTTGAGGCAGTGTACATGTGGTTGGGATACTTCGGTCGTCACCCCTAATTTTGAAATAGATACTTGCAATTTTCCACAATTATAAAATTCATTGCGACCTAGGTTTCAATGTTACTGCATAACCTTAAAAATCAACTACATCATCTTGAAGAGGATGTAGTAACAAGAAGCCTACTATCGGCGCAAAAAAGGTAGAACGAGGAACTTTAAACATTGGTACGAAATTCTGCCGAGTCTCCATAAGGTAGTGTCGTACATCGTTCTTCTCATTGTTAATTTTACTTCAGCAATAAATCATTAAACATTGTTTAAACGTAAGCGTTTAGCTTCTCCAGTTGAGAGAGGGAAAAAGAACGCGCGAAGAACTAAGAAAACGGCGAAACAGTCGTCCTCATCATCTCGTCACTGGCAAAACATTCGATTGGTGCATTTCATTGTATTTTTTATATAGAGAACAACATGTTTGCATTACAAAGAGCTTTTTCAAAATAAATTTTACCCACTCCTTCATTTTTAAATAGCCGAAATGTAGATTTCAATTTCCGAGGTTTAGAAGGTTAAATGAATATTGAAGTTACGTATGCTATGTGTGAAAAACATTTCTTACCTTTTCATGCAAGGAAATGTTTATATTGTTCCTCTTATTTAAAATAAACCAAAAAGATGAAAAACGCCCCGCGGCAATACACTCTATCAAAATGACGATTTTCGTCTTTTTGGATTAAGTTTTATTTAATGGTCCCAAATTTCTGTAAGAATTGTGCTATCAGTGTGCACAAGTATATATGTTTTATATTTATATTAAAATAGTTCTTGGAGTGTAGGTCAATGTATGTTATTCAAAAAAGTTTTAGCCAACGTTTCTGTTTACTTTAGACTATCATCAGGGCTAAACTTTTTAGATATTTATTGAATATTTAATTATTACATATTTATTTTAATATCAATAAATATGTGCAAAATTAAGCCCTGATGGTAGTTTAAATTAAACAGAAACGTTGGATAAAAAATTTTTGCGTAACATACATTCACCTACACTCCAAGATTTTAACATGAATTAAACGGGGTCAAGATAAGGAAAAAAATAATTTATATTTATAGCATAAATAAAGTATGATGGAGCATTTTCAAGCAATAGTAGAGGACCGATCGCTGCGGCTACTACTTCGGCAGCGCCCCGCGTTTGGCGCTGTCGCTGAGGGAAGCTGTAATGAAGGGCTCTGCGATGGACTGGAGGCACTTTGCGGGGAGGGGGTGATGTGGGGCGGGGGGAGGAGAGGATAGAGGGAGAGAAGTGACGCCGAAGAGATGCACTCTCGGCTCCCCGCAGAATGCTTTCAAGATTAGCGCTCGAGAACCCCACACCTCGCTCTTGTCGACGAGTGGGAATATGTAGTGGTGGGGTTAGGAGGCGAAGGCGAAGATACGGAGTAGGAAGCGCCGAATACCAAGAGAGGAGAAGGCCTCCAGGATTATCATCTGACTCTGGAGCATCCCTCATGTTGCACGCGGAATACAAGGTGTGTTCAGAAAACAACGGGAAGAATTCAATTGATTCGGCTTTTACTTTGTGAAAATCCATGTTGAAATGAAAACACACAACCTTGGTAACTTTTCACTGGAAAATTATTTATTGGTACGACGCGTTTCGACGCTGAGGCGTCATTCTCAAATACGAGAGAATACTTCTTACTTGAGAATGACGCCTCAGCGTCGACACGCGTCGTACCAATAAATAATTTTCCAGTGAAAAGTTACCAAGGTTGTGTATTTTCATTTCAAACAACGGGAAATTTAGTTTTATTATCTACACACAGTCAAACCTCTATAAGTTAGAACTGGATATCTGAGAAACCTCTCTTAGTGAAATTCTTAACCAGGTTCCGTCATTTTTACCCTTCAAAGCCTCTATAAGTGATTTCTAGGAACATCTGTAGGTGATAGAGTTTTTGGGCGACTTCAAATGAGGAAATATGTGCACGCTGTCGGATTGAATATGGAATGACGGGAAACATATGTCGCAATCAAACTTCAGATTTGCATAGATTTTAGTTAACGTTGGCTTGAATGGAACGCATTCTTCTCGACTCAATTTCTCAACACGCGCTTCAACAGAAATTGAGAGAGAAAGACAGTAACGTTGTCTTCCAAGAAAATTTCAAAAGTTTGCATTGTTGCATCTTCGAATCCAGTGAATCGGCACATGCAGTTGTAGAGTCGTTTTAAAAAGGTAACGATATATTTTTGATAAGAAGAATTTGATCAAAAAACATATTTATACTACTATAAGAGAATCTCAAAAGACATCAAATGATTTATTTACAAACACAATGTAAATAATATAAAATTGTAATTAATTGCATACATAATAATTATATGATTGTGGATTCCCTCTCTTCCAACCAAATTCCTAATTGTATCTCTAAAAGTGAGAGAGGTCATTCCGGAACTTTTGTAAATCTACATCTACATAATACCGCACAAGCCGCCTAAAAGGCGTGTGGCAGGAGGTATTAGGACACCAGACTTTTACATATAAAAAGGAAGTGCTCCAATGAAATTACGACCAGCATTTATTTAAGACCTTTATTGCTCGGGGGAAAAACCAATTCCAATACCTAACCGTTCGGCTAAATATCTCTCTTAATTTATCGCTACTGTCGGACTTGGAAATATAGTGAGGCTCTAATGTTATGTTCTCCATGACGCTCTTACAGATATCCATTCTCAATTGTTCAAGCAATCTAAGCCTAGTGCGCAGCCTCCGAGTCTCCAAATGCTCCCAGGCCAATTCGCTTAACATCTGGATAACGCTGTCTGTATGCTCATAGTAGTTTTTGACGAACCGCTCAGCCTTCCTTTATATTTTGTTCAGTTCGCGGATTAAATTTTCTCTACCGGATCCCGAACGCTAGCTGCATATTCAAGATGCGGTCGGACGAATGCGAAACAGTACCTTTCTCTTACTTTCTCATCCGGAAATCTTCCCACAATACGCTTGACGAATCCTAATTTCTTCAGGGCTCCGCCGACAAATATTCCTTATATAAAATATTATATGTGTGTGTTCCCCACGAGATGTTCGAGGTTATCGTAACACCCAGGTGCTTCACTTCATCTGCTACCTTTAAGTTAATACCATCCACAGCATAAACATGTTTTAGTTGGACGAATTCTGCAAAAAAGGAAATTCATAAGAGAGGAATAAAAAATAAGCGAAGAAAAAGATGTCCGTCCTTTGAACACTCACTTATCAAGGTTCGACTGTATATGAAGTTTAGCGTGTTCGGTCCGTCCAAATTTTGCGCAGTCGCACTAAAGGGTCTATTCTCAGTCGTACCTAGTGCCTCCGGGATGGGGTATCTTTCGTTCGACGAATAATATCTGCACGCTCATTTTAGGATCAGTACCAGCGCTGTATCTCAACAATGCGCAAAGTTACGGGTAAAGATTGCATAAAAATGGATCAAAAAAAGTCTGCCCCCCAAAAACGGGAGACAAACAGTGGCAAGCCACACTTTATTCCTGTCTTCCCACTGCAGTAGTTCTTCTTTGCACAACTCCAGCAATCAGCAACAGGTGCAAAACTATGACGGGCTACAGCGCGCTTAACTGAACAAATGCAGGGGCCTTAAAGATCTTCCGCAGGAGGTTTGTGATACCTTGGTCTTGCAAGAGTCTCAAAATTCTGCGGGCGAATGCAAAGCGGAGGAGGATGGGTGGGATCCAGAATAATCTGATGCTGAATAATCATAATACATAATTGTAAAGTTATATGGCATTAACCAATTTTATATGAGAGTTAAAGAGTCACTTAAATACTATTTTGACGCTTATTCAATAATTACTTTTTAGTCCATACAGAAGAACCTCACGAAATCTGGAAATCGCACCTCTTTAACGTAAGTCAATGCACCCAACAACCCTACTTTTAGCCGTTTTTTGTTTATTGACTAATTTCAAAGATTATTAACTCATACTATATCATTAATTATCATTTATTTTCATATTTTATCATGATTACCGTTTGTCTATGCAGTCAGCGTTACAATTAGCGAGTTAATGAGTTAAAGTTCCGCGATATCGCCTCCGGTAATGGTTTTGTCGTAAAAGTAACTGCAGAAATGAAAATAGCACGCCAAAAAACATATGGGGAGCAATAGGGTGGTTTCCTATTATTTTTTTATTGCCTAAATCGAAAGATTATTACTCCTGGAGTACGTATTTCGCGCTTTTAGATTTTTAAATGACGATATCTATTTTTCGCGATTGAATGAAAAGTGAAACATTTCAAGCGCGCGAAAACGCGACGCGTAAGTAGGAAAGTCCGTGCGACGCATTTATGGTTCCCCCTCTCTCCTTGTGAAGTGACCTTGATCGAGGCTCTGAGCGCTGATAGGACGCAGGATGCTAGCGGATAGCTGAGTACCTTGCTGAATGGTAGCGCTTGGCTTAAAAAAGGTTTATTAATACCTTATCTAAGGAATAAAACTTTCCGACCTTAGCCAGTTTTAATAGGTGATTATTAAGACATGTTTCCCTGAGCTCTGTGCCTCATGCATGCATTGGTAACCTCAGACGATGTATAACTCCTATCCTCTCGTGTAGAAACTAGGTCCCTGTGACGTCACGCGGAGTGGAATCGCATGGGCGCCAATCTGGCCTTTTTCAAATGAGGATAAAATTTGACCCTTGCCATTCGTCTAAACCGGTATTTCAAAAACCAAATAATTTGTGTATTATGAATACACTAATGGTGGGTAACGAATCGCAATCAATGCCTATCGTTTTCTTTGATGAAGGAAACTACCCTATTATTAAAGACATCCAACGAAAATCTGATTTTTGTCCACCTTTTTCGCGTTCCGGACCACTGTGCAGCGCCGGAACGATGGACCACAAGGCAACGACCAATAGCGCAGAAGAGTCAAGCTAGCAGTAAAACAGGCAGTTTGGCACTTCTTGTGATATTTATCAATTCGTCTACATCAATGTTGTCACTTTCAAAATAGTCCCAATTAGATAATATTCACTTGCACCAGCGCCTCTTCCAGTCCTCGATACATTTCTCAAACTCGATCTTTGGTATAGCCTTCAACTCGGTCAGCGACATTTTCAAATGTCATATATGCTTTTAAAACGACAGCCATTAATATTCTCTTTATTTATGGAAATAGTAAAACGTCACACGGAGCATGTCGGGCGAATATGGAGGCTGGGGCATCCTCACAGTTTTGTTTTTAGCCAAAAATTTACGAACAAGCAATAAAGTGTGAACCTATACTCACAGAACTCATAAAAATACGTGTAGCCTTAGCTGCTATTAGAGACAAAGGAAACATTGAATAAATCTTAAAAAAAATTATCAAACTTAATGGGTATTCATACCAACATAATAAATAAAAAAATAAACAGAGAGACTATCGAAACCAGCGATAAAGTTGAAAATTTATTTTATGTATTTAACGCGCCTCTTATTTGCCTCTCAAAGAGCATAGGTGAAGAGCTTAAAAATAAAAATGGCAAGTTTTTTCTCCCTGATTTGTGCATTGGTCAAGTTTCCCGTTGTAAAGGCCCGTCATTCCCTGTGCCTTAATTTTCGAGTGTCATATAAGCCAGCTAGATTACCGCCCTAATTCCATTATCCCCCGCTTGGGAGAGCCATTTGCGAATTATGCCATCCCGAAAATCATTCCTCTTGACACTATCCGTGCAAGATCATATTATATAAATAGGCATTTCTGATGCTTCAATTTATCGAAAATGTTATAATTTATTTCTAAATATGATGTGACATCATTGAACTAAACGCAATGGACTTATGATAACTCCTTCCCAAGTACAGACAAGAAATTGCGCATCTTCATCTCCATCATGGGCCGGACATTATTTACATTGGCATCCTTGCCGGGCATTATTTGCTAGGGCATTGAACCCCTATCAAAATCACGTGGAAAATCTACAGCTATGAAATTTTACCCCAGTTCATACAACCCGAGATAGCAAATAAGGATATAACACGAGATAGCGATTTTGAAGATACAGCACTGGGACCTCATACGGTACTTAAAACATCTACAAATCTACTACCACTCTTTCAAATATGCCCATTTTCCTCTCTAAATAAATGGAAGTTGGTCATGCAATCTAGGAAAAATTCCGGAAAAAGTGATGTATGACACATTTCATGCAACAAGCAATGAAAATGTGGTTTCTTAAGGTATTTAGCCACTGAATATGAGTTGCCTGTTACAAGCTCGATTATTTGATCGGGAATGAAATATCCAACATGGCGGTGATGTCAATAGTATGTAAATTTCTCTTAAATATTGAAGAAAATTGATGGTTTATAGTACGTCTTTCCTTATACTTAACGAAGCCAAAAAACTGAGTATTTAAGATTAATCGATATTTGAATCTAGTTTTTCCAGATATTAGTAAATTTCAAGGAAAATATGAAGTGCCCTGTGGCTAAAATTCAATATCTAAAGACCTTGCTGAATACAAAGGGGATTATGTGGTCGAACTAGTTTTAGACTGGCTTCAACTGATCGTTCGCGCTGCGGAAAACGACCACCTAATGTGATTTTGACCTCTCCATCGTCTCTTTATCGACAGCAATCAAATCCATACGAAGCTATTCTATTCCTACCGAAGAGAATTTCAATCAGTTTTGACCTAGTTGAGTAAGGGTAGCAAGCATGCGCAGCACAAATCATGAGGAGCATGAAGCCAGTGTTCAACAATCAGCTCCTCATGACTTGCTATCAGCAAATGTTCGAATTTGGGGCTAATATAATTGCACTGGAAACGAAACTGCTCCTTACGTAATAAAGTCATTGAAAGCGTAACCTACTTCGCTTTTTCCGATAGTAATAATATTTTATTCACCGGTATAGTAATACCTAAGATTAACATAGGCTTTATCATCATGAACTATTTCTTTGCAGTACAACAATTCAAAATTCACATTCCATAGGATTTAATTTCACATTGGCAAATTTAAGCATTTAAAATTGAAAACAAGGTGCAATAGTATAAATTTTTAAGGCAGGTTTTTGGAGTGACAATATTTACAAGTATAATTTTCCAATAACACATAAATTATAGTCCATTTTGGTTCTTATAAAAATGGAAAACTCATCTACAGTATAAAAATTTCACTAAGTAGTAAGGTTTTTAGTTTCCTTTAAAATTGCCCAAGCAGTGTAATATTCCTAATATTCTAAGGTAGATGGTTATATAATTTTATTCCCTTATGGTATGAACCATCACTACAAAGTCTTTTGTTTCTCAGTAAGACATGAAGTTTATCACTAGATCTAGACCGATGTCGAGGGCGTTTCCCTTGTCCTATTCCAGTAAATGCCAATAGGCCTTACAGAGCCTTGTGATTATGCACTCTAGGCTTAGTTTGCTTGAAGAAATTGAGAATGGATATCTTTGAGAGCGACATGGAGAACATTGAATAAAAACCCCTCAATATTACCATGAACGACAGAAACGATAAATTAAGGGAGATATTTTGTCGAACGGATAGTTATGGGAATTATTTTTTCCCGAACAGTTAAGAACTTAAATAAATGTTTGGCGTGATTTCGTACACGAGTTTCCCTTTCTCGTTAATGTGTGTCCTAACACCACCGCAACACGCCTTTTGAGATGACTTTGGAGCAAGTATGTAGTTGAATATTATAAAATAGCATCCAGACATGAATCGGTCGTGTGATATGAGAAACTCCTGGCGCCACGAACATCATCTCTCATTCTCTGTCATCCTCACGTCGTGTTTTCATTGCGAGCAACTGATTAAGACGATTAACAAGTCACAGAATGGTCGACGGCTGGTATGAAATTTTAGCACTGTCGGCCATAAACTTGAAGATCGTTTTGACTTTAAGCGAATCCTTCTTAATCGTCCTAGTTAGCGTGACTCTATTACAGCCTACGAAATATTTCAACAGTTATTATCTTTGTTTTCTTTTGCCCACAGAATTTCGTTCACTATCAATATATTCCCTGTTACAGAAATTGTAGCGATGTGCCGTTAGAAACGCATTTCATTGTTCGTCGGTTTGATTTTGAGAAGATATTAGTAGCTCTCATTACCTATCTATAGAGGCTTTTGCTCTGGCTGACTTTGGAACCCATTATTAATACGTACTTAAGTTAATAGACACATGTGTAACAGGATATAACATATTGATAATGTAGCTGTGTCAACAATATCCACTTTATTCTTTATCATATTCAAATTTTGTCAAAAGCTTCCTAACTATTCCAAGAAAAAAAATCACCGCTATTGCTTCAACATCGAAAAGTTAACAGGAGCTATAAATCAAAGAGAATAAGCAAGTGAAAGAAGTTAAATGATGCTCAAAATAATTTAATATGAAAGCAAAAATTAATGACATTTGAAAATTTGAATTTTCCACTCACACTAACATCAAAGAATTTGAATAATTATTTGATTATTGGAATAGGGAGCATTGTCAGTGGCGGTGGGGTAATTTCATAACCTTTCCAAACTGAAGATCGCTGGTTTGAGTCCCGCCCGGGTATGTAGTCCCTATCCAGGGTATGGGTCCTTTTATTGTGTATTATTAGTGCTGGAAACCCCCTTTTAAAGACCATCAAGTTATTTACGGGGAAGTTGGAGATTTAAAAAAAAATCAAATCAATTAAAAGTCCAATTATGCTAAAAATTTGCCAAGAAACGAGAATTTATCTTCCAAAAGCAAAACATTAAAGGGTCGGAAACGTCAATTACGCCAAATGAGGACCCTTCAATGGAATATCACAAAAACAAAGATGCAGAAAGGAACGAGTTTATTCTTTGAGTGACTTCATTCGTTGGCAGACTGTCTTTGAAGCTAACGAATGCGTTAAAGACTGCGAGTGAGGAGGAGAACCCTTCATGTTTTCGTCTCTCGTTAAGTGTAAACAGTGGACAGATGAAAAGGAAAGGAGAAGACTCCTGAATTGGACTTGGTAATGCAATTTGCAACTAAGAGCGACTTGCGAGAGAGAGGAGCCCTTCAAAAGTAGTGTTGTCTGAATCGGAGCGAAGCCTTTCTCCAGCCGCCTTCGATAATTGAATAAACGCCTTTGTACTAACCTCTTCTCGCCCTCACCTCGTCGGGGCAGAGGCAAAGACCTTCATGATGTAGGCGACATGTATTTCGTTCGTTTAAGCGACTCTCGGGATATGCCGAACAAGGGGGATGGGGGATGTAGACGTGGATTGGAAAGGGGGGTTTATGACGGGCTGCTGTTGAGACAGCCTCTCCAAAAAGCTTTGCCGCGAGGCGGCGATGATGAATGCATTTCTCGCGCTCTCCTGGATACGCTAGTATTTCAATGTACTCAACGTCAGTCATTCGCTGAGGAGAGGGAATCTCTTGACTGTGGAGCCAAACAATTCTACCACGCTGACTTTGAGTGTCTAAAATTCACCTTTGATTTCAATGACAAATTGACGAAACTCATTAATTTTCTCACGCATCACAACATCCACGGTTTGTGTATAAATAACTGCATATTGTGGTTCACTCTTCTTTACCAGACGTGATATTCACAATACAGCTTGCCAATAACATCCATATGTGTTTTGCTACCATGGAAACTAATGTTCCCGGGTATTATTATGTAAGTATTACACTGATTGTGGTAATTTTACGTGGAGCATTTTAAATACGCATAAAATATTGCGGAAATGATTATTATTTTGCTGCTTTTGTGCATTGATTTTGATATTTCACGATAGTGAACACTTTTCTGTCCGTAAACTTACCTTGATGCGAACGATTAGGTATTATTTTTTGTCTGAGTTTTCATATGTATCATTGGATGGTAATCCCCACCGAAGCAGTGCTCTTCTACGGTGCCTAATTGAATTTCATTTTGGCTGGTGCTTATTGTATTCTATGAAAAATGTAAATCTATGAAATAAAGTTATGTATTATATTATTATGTATTAAAAGCAAACAGAAAGTAGTGCTCTTCTACGGTGCCTAATTGAATTTCATTATGGCTGGTGCTTATTGTATTCTATGAAAAATGTAAATCTATGAAATAAAGTTATGTATTATATTATTATGTATTAAAAGCAAACAGAAAATATACCGAAAATATTTAATACCCTTTAATTACTGACTGAAGGCCACATAAAAGAAAGAAGAGATCGAAATTTCTCCCATAAAACAGTCTTTCTTTTCCTAAGCCTAACTGATAGATGCACGCATTCTTGCACACTCAGGGAGGATTTAGTAAATCTAGTATTTGACGTTAATTAACAAGAAAACTTGGGGAGGATTTCTGCAGGGGTTCAGAAAATTTCTCAAACTTCAAATGACTACAATTCCATTATTGGCCTTCATCATAAATTGATGGGAAAATCTCTGTATCACAAACGTACAGGTAGTATGACTGGTGAAAAGGCTGCCAAAGGTGGTTGTACGTCATTGACTCCCCAGGAATCGCGAGCAACAAGAATATTAAAAACAGAAAAATTTATCTAACATTTCATCAAATTGTGATTTACCAACAGTAATCAGTACTTGTCATACTATATTACAATAGTAACCAGTGTATCACCTTCCTTCACGCAACCAGCATCTAAGAACTTCACTATTTGGCTAAATTTTTAT
This sequence comes from Ischnura elegans, assembly GCF_921293095.1. Lineage (NCBI taxonomy): Eukaryota > Metazoa > Arthropoda > Insecta > Odonata > Coenagrionidae > Ischnura > Ischnura elegans. The sequence goes on along the minus strand of NC_060254.1, from coordinate 77,862,911 downwards.
CGGCCTTATGATCTAGAAAAATGATAAGGCTATGAAAAATTCAATGTTTCCTGACCTGTGATGATTTGAATAATACGAAATAAGTAAATATACAAAAATCCAAGACTTTATCACTCTAAGCTCGCAAAACAATTCACTCAAAAATGTATTTTTGAGCATCAATTCAACAACACGATAATAATCAGGCAGATAATTATCAGTTCCGCATAGACAATAAAAATTGTATGCTCTTTCATGGCTAAATTAACATTCGCAATGATACTTCCTTCAGTATCAAACTGTCTTATCCTCTTTAATGGCAACAGTCATTTTATCCACAATCATCGCAGGCTTGACAACAGTAGACGACGACTTAAGACGACAGTAGCACTTGAAAATACATCCACGAAAAAGACGGAGAATGGATAAAACTGAGCAATGAACTCTAAAACGTGAACTCTGCAATAAAATACCTTTTCATTCCCCACGACTCACTTCAAAAAAATGATAACTTGTTTTTATTTCGGCACAGCTGGGTGTGACACATATTCCCGCTCAACGTTAGATTCGATTGCACACGTTTCTCCGAAATCTCACGCGGGCGAAATAAACTTTGCCCGAAAAAAAGCACATCTCCCTCACTTATCCGTGGATATAAAAAGGTCTGAATACCGAGATGATGGAAAAAACGTGCCTCACGGAAACAAGAGCAATAGACACTTTGTTTTTCAACCGAACTACAATGTTTCCACCAGCATACACTTGGTTCGACGTCAATTTAGGACTCTCCTACTAAAAGACCGGCGACAAATTATGGAATACATAATGCCTCCGAACGTTTGCGTCTTTTAGATTTTACTTGAAACTTACTGGGGTTATTAACGCGCAATTACTCCACGTCCCTGCCAAGTAGGTTGTCGAGGCGAAAATTTTTAATGAACCACACAGTACGCGGATTCTCTACGTGGCGTTTGTCAGAAACTGGGCGAGTGACAGTGACACAGATCCATCCCGATTTTGTGCCTCGCGACAAAGATATGGGTACTTCACAATTGAGGTATTTAGCTCATGCAGTAGGACAACAATGTAATTACATCCACGTGATGCTGAGACTAAACGTATCAAAGGGAAAAGTGAGCTTACAACCAATAGAACCTATTAACTCAAACCATAGGCAAAGGCAACATATATTTATCCAAAATAATCACACGACCAGGGCTGAAAAAAATCATGGGCACCCAATTGCCTAAAATAAAAATCAATCTTAAAATGCCGAGCAAGAAGTATTATGAAAAGCTCTGGCGACCGTTATAAAATACTGTATCTAAAACTCTGACATTTTTTTCTGTCGTTTAAATATTGAAAAGATTTTCCGCCTCTTTCTAGTCATCGAAGACAACATTACGGCTATTATCGTGGAACAACTTAAAACGAAGTCAAGTTCAAGCAAGGCCATGAGATAAGCACTAGTACAGGCAAGACAAGGAGGAAATGAGAAAGAATGGGAGAGAGGTGATATTATGGAATACGCACAAATGTGGCGAATGCTGCATTCGAATCATATGTGTTACTGTATCTACTTCTACATAATGTCCTGAGAGCAACTTCTAGGGTGTCTGGCAGGGGGTGACCAATCACCAGCACGCAAGAGGATCTTCAAATGCTCACTACGCGGTCATGAACACATTACCCATAGAATTAAGAAACACGTGAAAATTCATGGAAAACAAAAATTTCCAACCGTTAGTAATTCCTCTTTTAAATTCTTGAATGGTAGGGACAAAAAAAAATAAAAACATGCAATAAAACGTCGTCGCGAGTAACTCCAATAATTCTATTAATCGAGATACCGTTCCTATCCTTAATAGTACGGGTAAAGAATGGCATTTTAAATCTGACGGTTCTGCCGTCAAAATCCTTTAATTTCTTCTCGTAGTCAATGTCTATTACTGTACTACGCCAAGCGAAGTAAATTTTTCACGCCGTAGGAGACAGATCCCCTCCTAAATTACTAAGTAAAGGGCATAGCCGAATAAGAGGTTGAAAAGTCCCCCCTCCGAGATTTTTCTAGGACTTGGAGCATATGATCTGGGATCAGAAAGGACTGACCTCCCCACACTTCCAGCCCGCTAGAGGCCCTCCAGGGCCGGCTAGCTCGAAATTTCGATTTCCCCTTTTTTTTTATCTTGGGATAGAAAGCACATTTTTCAATGCAATTTGCGCTATTTGATGGCTTTTTTATCGGAGCAGACGCCCAATTTTTTCACAATTTTTCAGTGGCATAAGGAGAAATGGTGTCGATTTGAAAATTTCAAACGGTAGTTTTCATAAAGAATTTTTGAGAGGGCCACAAAGAAAAAAAGTGTTTCGAAGGAGTATTTTAATACCTTTCGGCTAATTTAATGAAAAAGGAACATTTAGGTGGTGGAACACCGCGAAAAAGATTAAAATATGTGATTTTGGCCATTTTTTGCTGTTTTTTTCCATGACCTACGCCCCTGACTTCATAAGTGGTTCCACATGCTAGCAGCATACTTCAAATAAAGCCTCACGAGAATCTTCGTATAAACCAAATATAGAAGAACCGTACTGTGCACTTACTTCCTTGAAATTTTTCAAGAGAATGTGCTTTTCACCGTCGAATGAAGTGATTTCCATGAAGATCGAATTCTGGTACTTGGGATCTCTTGGGACGCCGAGAAAGTTTAACTTCGGAAGAAGTTTTTCCACCGCTAGATTTCACTACCGCGGCTATTTCTGCGATAATTTAATTATGTTAAGCTTCGTGGCACTTCTTTCAAAGACCAGTCATATGCAGTGAATTGTCGGAGTCACCAATAGTAGTTCGAAAAAGTTTAATCAGAAACTTAGGTTTGGTTATTTTGAATATCCGCTCCACGTTATCCTCTTACATTCATCCAATTTTCTCGAGATTTTGGATTTCCCCGACGACGAAAATCTCTTTGAAAACTTGGGCGTCCACTGGTCCAAGTTTGACTAAAAAACATTTTGACAAGTCCAGGAAATTATCTCAACATTTTCAATAATATTGCAACTTCAATGAGTGTATTTCCAGGTGAGTATTCGAAGTTATTTTTTTAATTCCAAACTCTTTACGCTGTGGGTAGCCGACGGTAACTCTTCACGATTAACCTGTCTCGCACTAGAGTCAGTATATTTAATGTATAAATGATCTGCTCTAAATTTATATCAAAGAACTGTGCAATTTATCACTTAAAACTAAAGCTACTACCTTGAAAATTTCTCGCCATATAGATTTTTGTCAGCAACTGCCTGTATATGTGGATAGAATGTTTCATCAGAGCACATTCTCAGATGTATACTTATTTGATGACAACAAAAAAGATATTTTTTTATACTGGGGAAAGTTAAAAAAAATGTTTACACTTTTTACCCAGAAAATTTATATGATGTCAGTAATGATTGAGAAATAAGTCGCCAAATAAGGCAAAATAAGAACGATCTAAAAAAAACGATGGGTTCTCTTAAGTTAATCTACCTAATCTCACATTTCTTCCTCTACAAATGTGTGCTGCATCGCGGGAAGGAAAAATGTCCGACTGGAATCGCAGAATTGGGCGCCAAAACGTAGGTTTTTCATATATTGCTCGGCTGAGTACAATTCCTTGCGTAGCGATAGGTAAGATTATAATATCAGCATCTAATGAAGATAGAATGTAAAATATTATAAATACAAACGTAACTTAAAGAGCTTGTTCATCAACTACAGCGAGTTCTCGATTTTCAGAAAAATACGGCACATAATAATATCAGCCAGTGTGCTGAAATAAGTTCTACAGAAGTCCGGATGAGAATAAAAAATTAACGTAAATATTTTTTATGTTCAAATAAAATTGATACTCAAAAAATACAAAATTATTGAATAGATAAATATCCATTCCGCCTCATTGCGAAAGACAAGATAGTTTTGTGGTATGTTAAGATGACGTAGCGGATAAAATCCTTTAATTAACTTTGCTAGATACACCGAAAAGCTGAAGTTGTGGGCGAGGTGGAATCATCATCATCATCACTGGTCAACAATCCTAGGATTGGTTTAATGCAGCTCTCCACTCAGTTCTCCTATCAGCTAATCTTTTCACATCTACGTATTTCTTATCTTTCACATCCTTCTTCACTTGTTCTATATATTTTGTTCGAGGTCTTCCTTTTCCATTCTTGCCTTCCACTTGTCCCTCGACGATTGTCTTCATCAGGCCATCATGTCTCAAAATGTGGTCTATAAGGTTGTTCCGTCTTCTTATTAAGGTTTTCATGATGCTTCTCTTCTCTCCTACTCTTCTTAGGACTTCCTCGTTACTAACTCGGTCGATCCATTTGATTTTCATCATTCTTCTGTAGCACCACATTTCGAAGGCCTCTATCCTTGCTTTCTCCGCTGCGGTCATTGTCCATGCCTCACTTCCGTATAGGAGCATACTCCAAATGTAGGTTCTTATAAATTGTTTCTTTACCTCCATATTTAAGTTTCCCGCTGTAAGCAGGTCTCTCTTTTGGTGGAATGCTCTCTTTGCCTGGGCTATTCTGCTGATAATTTCTTTCTTACTACTCCCGTCACCGCATGTTATCTTGCTTCCCAAATAACCGAATTCATCCACCTCTATCAGTTTGTGCTTCCCTATTTTAATGTTAGTCTTGACTTCTTCTCGTCTGCTGCATACTAAGATCTTGGGTTTCTTTGTGCTTATTTTCAGTTGACGAGGTGGAATACCATTGCAATAGCCCGTCGTCAAATCACAACACGAAGAGATCAATAGACATGAGTATCTGTATCAATCGTGCTCGTGACATCAAGACTCGAAAAGTGGCCTTCCTCAATGGGGCATTCAAAGTGACGTCATCGCTTCAAGACGCAACCCCAATTGGACCAAACGATGCAAATAAATTGGATCATTTGAAGACGCAGAAACGCATTCCAGCTTCAAACACGCAACAAAGATACATAAAAGAGAAAATATAGTAAAATGACACCCCATTCTTAATGAAGGCTATAAGCATAAGTTAATGTGAATTGTTTTGCGATCATAAAATCAGATAATCGTACTTCCGTTTTAAAGAAAAACGAACAAATATCTTTCAAAGCATGAATACCATAGCAAGGGTACACTTCGCCTTCAACATCTTAGACTATATTCACCACATCATTCTAACATATCATAAAAATATCACATCTTTAACAATAATACTTATAAATGTCAAACGAGTGGAAATCTCGCTAAATGTGTATTATTTCATCAATAAATACGACACTACAGACAAGATCATGTAGTATTTGCACCTATGAAAATCAAAAACGGCTAAAAATCCAAGGTAAAGTAGATAACCTGAGTGCAAATATAGCTCGAACATTATGCAAAAATATGAATCAACTCAGCGTTGACACTGCAAAAATTCTCAGTGGAGAACGAGTCAAAATTCAGAGAAAAAATTCGTTAGAGAATATACTAAAACTTTTAGCAGGCTCATTGACTATGGAAGAGCAAGGTTAGGAATGTGTACTTGCATCTAATAAAAAAACTAGTTTCTTATTTGAATATTCAGTGACTGAGAAGACTTGTAAGACCATACTACAACCTTTAATACCTTACTGCTGCGAAGTTTGGTCACTGGTAAAGTTTTTAGAAAATAAGTTCATAACCTTTTTTAAATGTAAGTACCAATGAAAATATTTGGACCTATATGAAGCAGGAGGTTGGAGAATAATTAAAAGATAGAGAACTGAATGAGATTTATATTGAGCCGGATATAATGGCAACAATGAATTGCAAACGTTTCAGATAGGTGGGCCACATATTGATAAAAGACACACCGGCACGATAAATCAGGTTTTTAATGGTAGACCCAATGGTAGAGAACCCATAATTAGACCAATATTGCATTGAAGATACCAAGAATTGAAGGATGTAAGAAGACTTGGGCAGAAAAGGAAATGATGGAAGACAAAATAGTAGATACGGACTTCTAAGGAGGCCAAAAACCATCTTGGGATCACATGGCCACAGGAGAATGTAAGAAAGAGGGTCTAAGGTGGCTAAGTCTAGCAGTGAGTTACCCCCATCAGACTCCACAAGCACCAGTAATTTAATCGGACGAAGCTAATTTAAGCAAAATTGGCTTGGTAAAACAAAAACATGACAGCATTTAAATGGCGTGATCGGAGCAAACATACCGATAAATTTCATTAAATACAATACGCGTAATACAGGAGTACAAATATTTATTGAAGCCATCGGTTTAAATATCAGAACTCGCATATGCTCTTGATATGAGAAAGTAAAACAAATAAGTGAAAAATTAACAAGTGTAGGGAGATAACGAAATAAACCTGAAGATACCATTTTATACGAAAGGAATAAGTAACGAGAAACTAAACGAGTGAAGTAGATGACAAACTTCGATACCTTTTCTCAGCACATTATCGATGAACTCAGATTTCTTACGAGTAAGGCAAACGTAATAAAGGAGTATGCATAAATATTTAATGGAGCCATCGGTTTAAAGATCAGATGCCATTTTCAGTGGTAAGAAAAATTTTTAAATTGGAAATATTCCACAAAACAAGCCATTTACATCCATGTAAGCGAAAGTTATCCATGTAACTGGATCCAAAAAGTTCACCTATGGATGAATCCGCTAATTGAATCCCCCTATGAAAACTCCAGACGATATCGTACAAAATTTAACGCGGAAACAAAAATCATTCCTGCAGAAAAAATATCTCTCACACAATTAATGCCCATTTCCTTATAAAAATCCAACATTCTAATGTGAAAGTGTTCATGGGACTAAAGCCCATATTATCATAAAAATAAGCTATCCTATGAAGAAAATTACATTCATTATGATCGTAAGAACATGACTGCATTTTTTATAATTCTATAATAAGGGATTAACAGGGAGTATACACATCACGCCTTTGTCTACTTGACAAAAAAAACAGTTACAAACGGTGAGGGTGATTCATTTCTAAGCAAATTGCGTGAGAGTGCAGTCAAGGCATAGTGAAGTGCAGTTTAAACTCCTTGAATGTAACCACATATCCACAGGATCACATATTTGGTAGTAGAAACCAAAACGAGGGATAGTGGGATGAATAATAAAGATTGCTCCAAATACTCGGCGAAATGACAATTAAGTAACCCGCCTTTGAACATCATAAATGATCAGCCACGCGAATGGGAATAAAAAGATGAAAGATATGAGAAATGGGAAAATGATGAAGGTATTCGCACAAGCACACAATTACTGTCGCCTTTGAAGAGATGCCACAGAAAGACAAATGGGGGATGTATCTCGTTTCACTTTAGGATCACTTAGAGACAGCTAACTCCGATTCCCACATGCCGGTAATTAACAAGAGCAACTTATAATGCAATTCAATGCGAACAAGTCAGACGAGCGTATCATCAATTTTTCTGCTTTGTGCCGAGGCTCAAGGTGATCTAATCATGAGCATAAATGCTTGAAAGGACAAACAAGTACACTACATTAAATAGTATAGCCCTCTGGGTTGGCTAGAGAAGTACTTCTCGCGATCAATGGATACGTGTAAAATTACTCAGATCGTGCTAAACGTGCAGCAACATACTACAGCATGTCGACAAACAAAAATATCCCTTGGTCATTTTTTGGCGGAACACGATCATGTAACTGTTTTTCATCCGAAAGGTTGTAATTCAATTCATTGCAGACAGATCGCACAGCTTTCGGTGAAGGCGAGCATATATTATATCACCTGCTTGGTGCCGAGGGTCTAAGCGAAGCAAGAATAGGGTACTTTCCTTCAACAAAGAAAACGAAAGGCATTGGTTGCGATTCGTTACCCACCATTAGTGTATTCATAATATACAAATTATTTAGTTTTAGAAATACCGGTTTAGACGAATGGCAATGGTCAATTTTATTCTCATTTGAAAATGGCCAGATTGGCGCCCGTGCGATGCCACTCCACGTGACGTCACTGGACCTAGTTTCTATACGAGTAGATAGCAGTTTTACATCGTCTGATATTACCAATGCAAACATGAGGCACAGAGTTCAGGGAAACATGTATTAATAATCACCTATTTTAAATGGCTAAGGTCGGAAAGTTTCCTTCGTTTGATAAGGTATTTACCCTTAACCAGTGACGTGCAATTCTAATTACACTACCAGTGACGTGCGGTCTGGGAGACCGCAATAAAACAAAAATTCATAAAACGTTGCAAGGTCATTTTTATTGCTTCTTTTAATGTTTCTTTGACTTCTCAACTATTATAAAACTTACAATTTCCCAATACGAAGCAATTTTTTGAGAAAATTGTTATTTGAAGGGTACTCTGTTACCTGCTAGCATCCTGCGTCATATCAGCGCTCAAACCCTTGCCCCAAGGTCATCTCACTTGCGGCAGCGGGAACCAGAACGACGTCACTCGGAGTTTTCCCGGCATTCATACTTAGCCGTCACGTTTTCGCGCGCTTGAAAATTATCACTTTTCGTTTAATCGCAAAAAATAGATATGTGAGGTGTGATTGTATGAAATTCGGTTCCAGCGATGGTTTCAATGTCGGATAAAAGTGCCCTGCCGAGTGGTTGTAAAAGGAATGAGGTCCATCCCTGGAACAATCGCGGAAAATGATTAGGTGAAACGGTCATTTTTCCGTCATTTCGGATGGAAAAAAATATCTTGTGATTCAAGTGTAACATTAAGGCAATTATATTCAGGCAATGCATGCGAACTTCAATTCGTCATGATGGTTACCATTCCTTTCTGCTGCTAAGACGAGTCGCAAATGCATATCCTGATTACATAATGTTGTGTCTCTAATTTTGTAACATGTAGCACCGGAATACCAAAATTATCCGTGTGTATACCTTGAGGGCCTATACCTTATTAAGGCCTGTTTACACGGTACATTAACACGTACAAGTTAATGCACGTTTGTGTGAATGATTTCGGTGGACCGGAACGGAACATGTACAAATGCATGAACCAAATTAGAACAGGTTTTATTTTCTGTGCATGCATTCGCACAAGTTGGATGGTTACACGGTGCATTTTGGCGTTAATTCTCGCGTTCATACATTTAGACATTAACCCGTAACTGTTAATGTATTGTGTAGCTAGGCCTTCAGCATCAAATTTCTCCCCTTGTTCCATGCATACTAAACTGCAAAGTTTTGAATATATTCTCTTTGATTTTGTCATCGCGTAAAATGATAGCGTTTAAGCGGTCATTTCCCATTTCAAAGAGCTCATTAGAGCTATCGCCGGAAGGGAGGGGGAAAAACAAGACCGTGTGATCCAGGCTTAATCAGAGAAGTTGCGACTCACCGGTATCCTAGAGTACGACGTCAACCACACCCACGGATTGTTGGCCAGCTCTCCTTTGGGTCTAGCTCTGTCCTTCTCCTCCAATTCCGACTTGAGTTTCGGATGGAAGAACTCCACCGTGGCATCCTGAGTCGACGGCACCGCGTTGTTGTCCTCGGGGAGCGCCCTCTTACCCCTCCGACCACCAACTCCCTCATCACTGGGCGCTTTCTTAGCGCCCAACCTCTCTTCCTCGATGCTGGGAACAGGGCGCAATCCGTCGCTCACCAACACCTTCCCCGATCGCTCCAAACACGCGATCTCGACACGGGAAACGTACGAGTAGAGTGCGATCGAAAGCGAAACCTCGGACACGAACAAGATCACTAGAGTGGTGTAGATCACCCTCAGGTGGGGAAACTTATCGCAGGAATCCTTTTTTTCCGCCATCGGAGGCCCTGTTTCGCGGGCGTCGCCTCCGCACCGCATGTCGACTGCTTCAGACTTGACGCGTGACTAACCGAGCAGTGGCGGACGGAGTGTTGTGAAGGCGCGCGGGGGTCGTCGCTGGCCGTTGAAACTCGCGCCCGGCGTGTGGAGACGCGTCTAATGCCAGCCTCCTTCCCAATCGGTGAGCACGGAAGAGGGTGTGACTCGATGGGGACAGGGGGTGGGGGAACGTCTGGGGGGGGGGGTGAGATAAAAAAAATATGGGAACACGTGCGTGAAAGAAGGGTGAGGGAAAAGTGATGGATATCCAAAAACCACCCCCACCAAGATTTATGCGCTTTTGTTGTTTTTAGTGACACTTTTTTGGAAGCTGAACGTCTGATGGCAGAAGGAAGCAATCTAAGAAACCATCAACTTCTGTACGTGCTAACATATTGGATAAAATTATTTGGAACGCATCGTGAGCCATCCGTAGAGATTTGCAATTGACTATGATAACTATTATATAGAAAATTACATTGCTAACCACGAATATTACTAGTTTAAAGTATACCGGAACTAGCCACGGTGATAACTTAAACGGGAGTCACCCGCAATGCACGATCGTGCGAAAGATCCACAGAGAAAAAAATCATCCGCGTTGACGGAGATTCGAACCCGGATCCCCCGATTTCCGGTCGAGTGCTTTAGCCAGTTAAATTACCGAGGCGCCATTCTTCCCCGTGTATATATTTGGACAATACCGGTAGTACGAGGAAAAAGTGAAAATTTTTCTATCTCTGCCTTGAAGTCTTATTTCTTTTATTTTCTCCTCGTTATCACATCTAATATAAATTCACTTAAGGATGAAGTTTACCATGAAAAAATATTTGACTTAGCCGGGATTCGAACCCGGTTCTCCCGAGGTGTTATACCAGCTACACCACCAAGCCATTTTATCAGAGCGAACTTCGGGATGGGTTTTACCGAACAAGATGTTGACGTCACAAGTCCACACTGCGGCACATGTGGCGAGGGTCGCTCTTACTAACTTAACTAGACAGTGGCTTAGTAAGCACGGCCCTCGCCACATGTGCCACAGTGTGGACTTGTGACGTCAATATCTTGTTCGGTAAAACCCATCCCGAAGTTCGCTCTGAGAAAATGGCTTGGTGGTATAATTGGTAGCACGCCTGGCCGGCAATCGGGAGATCCGGGTTCGAATCCCGGCTAAGTCAAATATTTTTTCATGGCAAACTTAATCCTTCGGTGTATTTAAAATCTGCACCCGTGCGCGTGACTGCGTACAAAGTCACTTGTTCCTGCAGTGCTTTGAAATACGTCTAATATAGTATGACGGTAAACGATGGATATGTTTCACGTCATCTGATATATAATCCTCCCGAATTTACGACGGAAATTTAGCCTATACTTTACTCTACCCTTCTGTAAAATTCCCATCCTTTTTCGCTCGGCATATTCTCTTGGCCTCATATTCCTCAGTTCGCTGGAGTATGATGCACGTGAGTGCTTTGCCCTAGGACCCCACGTGAGGACGTCGAGGCTGGAACTGTCTCGGGAAATTTGAGATGGCAGTGGAGCGAGGGTGATCCCTTCTGGATCTATTATTTCATGAAGCAGCAACCCCTTCTCGACTTCCCCCTATCTAAATGCCTTTTGCCTTTCCTAATCCCTCATCCCCCAACACATTTCTCCCTCCATCCCCCACTCCTATCTCCCTTTTGGCTCTTATTCTAAGATCGACTACGCAATAATTGTTCCGCCGTACATTCTATTCCAGATTAAGTTCCAGTCCCCACTCTAGGCTCCAAGTATTTCCCCTATCCCAATGAGTGGCCCTCAAAGCCTTCTCCCCTCCCGAAGTATTCAGGGCCGCATTTATTTTATCTTGAGCCCTCTCCCCCGCCTAACCCTTCCCACAATTCATCACTTCCTCTCCCTCTCGCGAACTTGCATTTGCCTAAAGGAGCCCTCTCCGCTTCGAGCATGCTCTTCCTGTTCTCAATTACCACCCCCACCACTTCCACCGCCAAATGATATGCACTGAGCCACCAGGCAGTAAAACAAAGGCTACTCTCTAATACACACGATCGATAATCGGCAATAGACCAGGAGTTGAATAGGGTGGTTTCCTATTATTTTTTATTGCCTAAATCGAAAGATTATTACCCCTGGAGTACGTATTTCACGCTTTTAGATTTTAAAATGACGATATCTATTTTTCGCGATTAAATGAAAAGTGAAAGTTTTCAAGCGCACGAAAACGCGACAGCTCTGTATGAATACTGGGTAAACCCCGTGAGACGTCGTTCTGGTTCCCGCTGCCGCAAGTGAGGTGACCTTGGGGCGAGGCTTTGAGCGCTGGTACGACGCAGGATGCTAGCAGGTATCAGAGTACCCTGCTAGCAGGTAGCGCTTGGCTTAAATAAGGGTTATTATTCCCCTATCAAACGAAGGCAACTTTCCGAACTAAGGTAATTTTAACGTGTGCTTATTAAGAGATATTTCCCTAAGCTCTGTGCCTCATGCATTCATTAGTAATCTCAGATAATGTAAAACTCCTATCTACTCGTACAGAAACTAGGTCCCTGCGACGTCACGTGGAGTGGCATCACATGGGCGCCAATCTGGCCTTTTTCAAATGAGGATAAAATTCACCATTGCCATTCGTCTAAACTGGGATTTCTAAAACCAAATAATTTGTATATTATGAATACACTAATGGTGGGTAACGAATCGCAATCAATGCCTTTCGTTTTCCTTGATGAAGGAAACTACCCTATTATTAAGAGTAAGCATAAGAGTAGATGGCGGGTAGCTACAGCAGTAATAACGCATAAATATCAACCATATTTCTAGTTAAAATAGGCTCTGAAAGTACGGTTAATAAATTACTATATAGGTTGGAGATTTTGTCCACTCAATGATCGCATACAGCCGCGAAATTTTACGTGCTCCTCGTACCGTAGGAATTCAATCTTGTGCATCGTAATAAGATAGCACGGAAAAGACTCAACTGATAATCCTTCCTCAAAATATCAGTACTATGCTTTCGCCCACATATTAGCTAAAATGGGATTTATTCTCGTTGGGATGTCTGCGAACATAACCAACAATTTGGGCGTTGAAACCGCATAGGAGCTCAATCGTCCCGGGAGGAGTGTAGAGGGTGTATTATGATGCTACGGAACATATGTTCCACTGAAAAAAAATTGGTGACTGATGACAGGGTTCCGCACGAACAATGTGGATAGTTTTATGTTCTTTGAAACTTTGCCTAACCTCGTGTGAGCTTCAGATGATATCGCATGACTGTAACATCCTTAACCCTATCTAACCCAGAGCTGATTCCGGGAGAAATCAATTTTGAAGATTTTTCAGTTTGAAAACTTGAACATTTTACACTCAATGATAATCATCGTGGTAGTTAAATTTTTCGTCATTAAAATTTACACTACAAAATAATAGGTAGTGTAGATATCTCCTTAATAGAGGTGAAAGTTTAAAAATTTTTGATGTTGCTTAGAAGAAACATTGGGTTATAAAGGGTTAAGCACTTTTTTATTTGTTGAAATAGATCTCCAACCTGTATTTAAATGGAGGCAGTTGACTGCCGAGTGAAATTTGACCCACTTCATGCGTCGCCCAGCCCTTCTTCCATCACACCTAACCATTAGCTGCATTAGTGATGAATCATGGCCTCTGCTTCCTCCCCCATTTCTGGGAAATCTCTTTCGTTCGTCGCAGCAGAATGAAAGCATATATTTTACTCTTGAAGTCTCGTAGAAATCTGTTTTCTGTATTCAATTTAGTATTCTAATGCAGTGCTACAACTCTATATTTGAATAAGAGTATTATAAAAAAACTGGAGATTGAACATAAGACGTCTATCTGATATAACTTTCAAATGTATCATACATTCTATAGTATGACATTAAGTAAGAATTAGTAAAAGTATTGACTACGATTTTTTTCTATTAATGGCTTCAAAGATTACCGAAATTTAATTTCTTGAAAAGAAACTTGATGGAAATTGACTCAATGATTGAGTGAATAGTATAGGGTTAATTTATTATTAATTTCTAAAATATATCTTCCCTTTTTATCGAAGAATGATTTATATTTAAAGTTTGTTACAACTCATGAACTGATACATTTTCCAAAAACGTTTAGCCATTATCCGTATATTCTTGGATCAATGTCGTCTTATACGAGCGGATTCTTTCCAGATCAAATCCGATCTTTGATGTTTATTTCCTTCTTAAAACCCGGTATATATGCTTTTCCATACTGTCACATACCGTCTTGTTCTTTTTTGTGCCAAAATGGTTTCCTGTGAATCATTCATTATCAGCAGTTAAATTCATTCACTTTCATTTTCTTTCTGCGTAGCCTAATCCACCAGTTCATCTGCAATGTACTTTTAAGTTAAGAACCAATCACGTCAGTAAATGCCTAACATGGAGTGAAGGAGAAATATTTCACTATATATGTTTCAAATTCTGATTTATACATTCGGTGGCTTAGTGGATAGATTTTTTTGGATTCAACCAATCACTATTCATTAGCTAGTCAAGAAACCCTATCGCGTACATGATAAAAACACAAATGGTCATTTCCTCACTATTTAATCCGCCACTCAAAGACCGACCACGGTTTCTACGCTTTGTGTCATTCTCAAGGTCAAAGTCAAGCTTGAAACGATTTCATACCAATCGCGTACCTTCCTTGGATAAAGAACACTGGAAAGTCGGTTTAAAAAAGAGAGAAATAGTCGCAAAGAAAAGTCATTCTCGAATCGCCGAATTAAGTCTTTAAACTAGTCTGCAAAGTCAAGACGTGACCCAGTTTTATTTGCAAGACTTTGATTCATAACCAAAAATATTTATAACTTAACATCACCATAGTCTGCATGAGATGAAAAGTGGAATGCAAATTAAAGTAATTGAAACTTTACGGCATGTTTGACGCAAAGATTCCCACGCATATTTAACTCGATTGCTCGGAAAAATTTCAATCTGAACTAAATAAACAGTATTTATTATACTTTGAAATAACGTTAATCCCTTGATGACAAGTGGACATTTAAAATCTACGAAATGTCTGTCCAAACAATCTAACGATTTTATCGTTGGATTATTCTCCCTCATAGAATGATCCTCCAAAATCGGTAGAAAATTAATAGCTATGCATTGTCTTGCTATTTAGTTGGGCCCTCTCCGCTTCTATAGCGTTGAGGTGTTTTTCCCCGTCCCATACCTTCCGCTCCTATCCTACCCCAGAGGCGTCGACGGGCTCCTATCGCGGCGGCGCCTCTTTCCTTTTTCCTTCCTCTCCAGCCCCTCCCCGGGTGATCGGGCGTGTAAGACACGGGCTTGGTTACCGGCCCCGGTGTGTTGTATCCTCGAAGGGCTCCCCTGAGCCCTCATTCTCTCTGTCTGTCCATGCATTTAAGTGTAAGCTCAATTTATGTTTCCTAAATCATTTGCGCGATGCATAGCACATGTGGCTAATGGTTAAGGGTACTAAAGCAGGGCTGGACGATGTGGGAAAGGCGGTCAAGATTCACTGTGCAGTCAACTGTCAAAATTATTATAAAATGTAGGGGTTTAATTTCAACAAAATAATAAACGCTTAAGATTTCAACAGTCACACGACATCCATTGAAACTTAGGCTAGGTTCTGCGTACTTTTTGAGATTATAAAAATGTCCACATAAGATTTAACCTAAATTTTTCCCTTCGATCGGTTAGACTTTCCCATTTTAAATTTCTTATGAATTCAGTTACACTACTTTTTTTATCGTAACAACTTTTTTGAACAAATCTTACTGCTTGCTTCCGCTTTCTACATACATTCAAATTTTATTTTTCGAAATTTGAAACTTTTTCGAGCATCAGCGCCGCACTCCAAATGAGGTGCAACGAGAGAAGAATGACATCTTTCGTTTACTTTTCCATCGCATTTACAAATTCGTATTTCGCGTTCTTTCATGTTAAGGGCATGAGGATCTTGTTACCCACTAGTTTATTTGTAGACCAAGGATGCAATAACTATTAGCGGAAGAAGAGATTTTGTGGACACCCATCCATTTCAAATTGCTGAATGAACGAATGAAATTTGTCAATTGTCCTGGGGCTATACCCCTTAAGAACAATAAAATATAAATTTTTGAGTAACGTAAATAGAATACTAACATATATAAAATATTAACAGTTTTGAACTAACAAAGTGAAAAAGTAAATAAAAATTAATAAGAACTTTAAGAATTCAAGAGCTGAATATATTATTATTTAAAATATTTTGATAAGCATCCAAACAATTCATATAGAATAGAATAGAATATTTTTATTATGCTCTAGGTAAAACCTATGAGAGCAAAAAATAGAAAATGCAGAAAAAGTTCTACTCTTAATAAAAGGCATTTTGACAAAAATAAGGCATTATGGAGATTATTGCTAGGCTAACAAGTAGTAGATATTTATACAAAAAATGTAAAAAATTCAATTCTAATAACACAAAAATATAAGTTTTAACTTAGTCAGTAATGAACGCACACATAAATATACACATTTATGTAGAGAGTTTTGATAGCATCACAGCTTTAAGATGATAACTCTAATGAGTTGAGGAGACTGAATTAAGCCCCAGACTTCAAATAGGAGTACAGCCTTATTTTAAACGACTGAAGTGATTGTGACGTCTTTATATTAGGTGGAAGAGAGTTCCAGAATCTAGACGCAGTTGGATGAAAATATTTGAAATATATATTGGTGCGGGCTTGAGGAATTTGAAGGTCAGAAACACGGCGGGTGGAAATTCCAGTAACTTTTTTGCAGGGGAGGAATAATTCGTACAGGTATGCAGGAGACTGTTTTTGGAATAAGGAGAACAGAAAATATATAGAATTTCTGCACTAAATAATATCATAAATTATGCGAGCACAACTAATAAAAGCAAGCAACACAATGTGCTAAATAATAACTGCATTTAATGATCAGAAAGTAACATGTTGTAGTCTTTCATTTTCAAACTAGCTGTAAATTGCTGGAAAGAGAAGTTCGTTGTTGGGCGTATGCCTTGCATTCGGGGTCCTTGGGCCATTGTGCGAATTTGTTTGGCGGACGAGTTCACAGAAGAGACGGCAGTCGAGCGCAACCTCTCGGTCGCAACGCGCTAGAACGTCCCCTCCCCCCCGACCACTACCCTCGGCCAATCTTCCCGACCACACAGCTGTTGCCGGTCAATCCGAGACGACGATAATGATGATGGAGGCTCTCGAGGCGCGTGTCCTGAATAGCAAAGTGCGCGGACTGTGTTTCCTTCCCCGTGACTGTAGGTGACCCAGTTAGACTCACCAAACCACACGGACCTTACGAAGGCGTTCAAACTGCGCCGGGGAAAACATTCGCTGTGGCCGAACTTCGGAATAAATTGGCATGCATTTAATTTACTTCGTGTGGACTGCGAGTACGAATTCTTTGAGCATGAATCTCTCCCGTTGAGCGATGAGACTCCATACGTATAACTACCTTTAAACTAATGCTATGATGAAATACGCAAAGGATTTAGTACATGTCCCCTTTAATATTGACTCGTAAAGCTAGTTTCCACTCATTCATGCGTCTTCTTCGGCTACTCCTAAAGGTTTCAGGGTGTGGGAGTTTTTATTTTTTCTGGTGTAAGCATAAACAGAGGAAAGGTCGGAGAGGAAGGAATTTAAGGTAAGAGGGAAATTCTATCGGGAAATAACCATTACAAATTGAATAATAAGAGAAGAAATAGTCTGAAAGGAAAGAGACCTCATAATTTTACGACGACCCACCTTAACAATAAATTAGCGTACATTTTGTTTGGATCGCGTTTCTTCTAATATACATTTCTCCCTCTCAACTGATGTGACTCCCTGACGCAATACTACCTTAAAACCAACGCTTTGATTAAGTCCGCAAAGGATGTAGTGCCGCGGCGGAAAAAATAACGCAAAGCTTATTGGAATCATAACGCAGCCAACTCAGGAACTACTTGAACACGTCAGTCTTTAAGCATTTTGCCCGCTTAATATTTTCATCAGATCAAGAATTTAAAAATTACGTGTCCCTTGTTTCGGATAAATTCAACCACACACGTCGCAGTGAGACTTTACATTAACAACCCAACTACGAATTCTTCCTCATACTTTCCGAAATATGCTTTCACCCACGTGTAAAATGGATTTTAATCTCGTCGGGATATCTGTTAACACAAGGGCATAATCGTTCCGGCATTGCAGTTGGTAAAGTATCACGCAACGGAGTAAAAATTCTTCCGATTAAATTTTTTTGACGGATAATGGGTGCTGCACCCACAATGTGGACATTTTTCTGATCTATAAAACTTTGCAATACCTCGCATGAAGTTCAGAGGATGTCGCTTTGAATATTGAAAACTTAATAAACTATTTATTTGTTGAAATTCAACTCCTACCTTATATTGAATCTGGGGCAATTGACTGTATAGTGAATTTGGCGACCTTTTTCGCGTCGTCCAGCCCCGCTCCGGTAATCCTAACAATGAGCTCCATGAGCGATGTGTCACGGCCTCTTTTTCCTCTCCCACTTCAAAAGCAAATTCCTAGAAGTTCGGCGGAACTGTGTGAAAGCAAATAATTGAGCTATCCAAAATACATGAAATTCGTGCGTAGGTTTCTGCGGCGTTGTTCACGATGACTGCTAATATTCGGTTTCTCCAGCCGCGTCTGTCGTTTATGGTTGACAACAGTTTCGAAAGCCATCTTGCTTTTGAAAGAAGTTTTGATTTTTTGCCGTCTTGTATAGCACTGGCCGATCTCCCCCTGTGCGCTGTTAACAGGGACAATGGCTACCCAATCAGCAACGTGTGGAAGACAGTACTGACCAATCAGCGCACAGGGGGAGATCGGCCAGTGCTATATAAGACGGCAAAAAATCAAAACTCCTCACCTTCGACCTGAAGACGAAAGCAGGATAGCTGCCGAAACTGTTGTCAACTATAAACGACAGACGCGGCTGGAGAACCCGAAAATTAGCAGTCATCCAAAATACATATTCACTTTAATTTTGATAGGTACAATTTGTTTCGACTTATTCTTTCGTCATCTTTGGCTACTCCTCATGGGAGTTTTTATACCTGATGCAAGCTTAAACAGCGAAAACGTCGGGGAGGAGGGGATTTGAGAAGAGATGGGAATCTACAGGGGAATAATGAAAAAAATTGAATAATGAGAGGATAAATTATGAGAAAGGCATGAGGCATCATAAGTTAAGCAACTGCATTTACGGAAATTTGGAATGCAATGTTTTATGTTGAATTGTGCCGCTGCGACGGAAAATAATGGAGAAACTCGTTCTTATATTGTATTAATAGATTAATTTTCACTGATGGAGAATTTTATGCTATTTTTGTCCATTTTACCCTTAAGGATCATTGACTGCTATTCAGTTTTATCTTAAGGGTTTCCTCTGAAGTAGCTAAAGTAGCGAAGACATTACATCACCAGGATTTGTGTTAAACTCAGCCATGCCAAGGAAATAGCCTCCGTAAGGAAACAAAAAAACACCTGATGCCTTAAAATGTCCCAAACTCCGGTTGCTAAACTAAATTCGGTTCCACAGAGAAATCTTTGGGGGAAAGGCTAGAGAACTTCCTGTTCGGCTGGCTATGAAACAAGAGTTTTCCATTCAGCCCGCATGCTTTCGTGGCTGGCAGGTAAACATTTGCTCGAGGGACTTCTTTGCTCGTAAGCCTAAAACCGCCCGCATCTAACCTACAACAGCGTGCCTGCGAGCTGAAGACTTCTAAGATCTTTTAGCTCTCCCTTTACCAGAAATAAATAAGAAAGCGATTCGAGTTTCCAGAGTTGCAGAGGATCAAAGGCGCAAGTCAAATCTACCCTTGAGGCGGTTCAGGAAAAAGCAGCCTCTTTTGGACATTTCGCGAAGCGGTGATCACAGGGGACTAAAAACCGACAGAGATATTCTTGAAAAGTTGTCAAGTTAAGAGATAGGAGACCTCTCATCAATTGATTTAATTTTTGCGGAAAAATGCGTGAATTGTTGCTTCAATTTTCGAATTTGTTTGCAACAGGGCCAGGCAACCTTTTTATGCTTTTTGGATGCATTTTTTAATTGGAATGGCTCTGTTAAACGCAAATCCTATGATAAAATTGTTTTCCCAACCTTAGTTACCTAAAAAGAAACTCTTTTCATAAAAAAGTGAATCGTCCTTAATAATGGACGAAAATAGCATGAAACACTATATCCATGAATATTAATCTACAAATACAATATAATATTATCGCTAACTTTGAGCGACAATTAGAGGCAAAACTCGAACGATGCGAAAATATTATTTCATAGTTTAGCAAAATTCTTACTAATGCAATAGGTTATTTAATTTTTAACTTGCCAAAATATAGAGAAAATCCTTCAATGTAAATATTGGATTACATCTTAGCTTTCGGTTTTAAACTAAACGAGAGGAAATTGAAAAATCATGATAATGACGCCTAGAAGTTCTAGTCTAAACTAAATCAGCTCTAAAATCAATTAATTCGGGTAATGTCTCTTAACATCCAAAGTTATAAACAAACGAGTCGAAAAATTTAAGTGTCCTATTACCAATGAATAACAGCGAAAATGAACATAACGACATTTTTCAGCGACGATCTCCATGAAGTAAGTCTATGAGATAGCAGTTTAAAAATAATCATTATTTTGCGGAATTCAAGCAATACTCTCTCACCTTAAATCCTTTGAAATTCGATCATTTATTCACAAAGAATTGCAAGGAAATTTTGAGGACCATAAGGATCACTATTCCAAATCTATATAAATGACAAAGCTTATCAAGAAAAACTGTACGGTAAATATGGTGATAGTAAACTACCCTGGTTATTGGTCATCCCTTACAAAAAATTATAGAGGCGGCCCGCAGTATTATATACAAGATTGTATGTTAGATAAAGATTCATTTTCTGCCCCGGAAAATTGTGCTCATCCCACCTATCCTAATGTAAAAATGTTCACACAGCGGTAGTTGTTGACTTACATTGCAGTTTACGACCTAACTCAGAACAAGCATCATGCCCCCAGCTAAATTAATTTGAAGTGCCTTGAAATCGCGAAAATGAAAGGCATAAGGGTGAGCTCAAATCTGCCAAGATCGTCCTCCTCCGTTGGATCATATTTTTTCCGGCATCTGCGAGGGGAATAATAACTTTTCGAGGGCGATATACGACGCTTGCTTAAGCTCATCCTCTCCACCCGACGACGTCTATCATGCATGAGTAATGAATATATAAATGAGGAAAACCACACGACTACGTGGAGTGGAATGAATGAGACAGGATCAAACACAGACACAGAGTCGCGATGGAAGAGGTGACACGCATGATTCTTGGAACGAGGAAATACGGAAGAGAGAAATGGATTCTAGAAGAGTCACTCGTCAAAATGCAAAAGCTCTCTTCTCCCTTCCTCCTCCTCCCGTCAACCGTCGAATTAAACTTATCAAGCACTCCGAGCGTACGAATAAAAATAATTTTAAGTGGTGCCATGTTTTTTTTTAAGTCAAAAGTCGGACCGCCGCCATCTGGCACTCGATGTCTTTCGGTAATAATTTTAATTGAGTTCACTTTTCAATTACTTCACTGACCTCGTCCCTCGAGGCCACCCTTCAAGACGATAAGCGTGACGTATAAGATGATAATGCGCGGATTTAAGAAATGCGGAGTCGTTACAGCTAAGTTTTACTGGATATCACACAATCTAGTGATTTGATCGATGGATTTTTCTTCCTTATAGGAAAACCCAGTAAAATCGCTGGCACATTAATTGCGTATGCTTGGTTTCGCTAATAGTAGGGCCCTCTTTGCTTCTATAGCGTTGGAGTGTTTTTCCCTCCTCCCGTCCCTTTCCCTTCCCAGAGGCATCGACGGGCTCCTATCGCGGCGGTGCCTCTTTTCTTTTTTCCCTCCTCTCTAGCCCCTCCCCGGGTGATCGGGCGTATAAGCCACGGGCTTGGTTCCCGGCCCCGGTGTGTTGTATCCTCGAAGGGCTCCCCTGAGCCCTCATTCTCTCTGGATATCACACAATTACTTATACCACTTCTTTTTTACAGAGCGCGACCCGGGTTTCAATGAATCATCATCATCTTCAGGCGCAAATTATGATTTTTTTTATCTTCTTATAATAACCTAGTTACTTGATGAATTTTAAAATGAACGCCAGAATAGGGGAAAAGGATGGGTAAAGATATTCATTTATATGACTACTGTTCTGACTTTCGATAATTTTTAAAATTTCTAACTGCTCTCTAGAGTCCAATTCACGGCGGTCATTGCAAAATTTTAAAATATTCATTTTAAAATCGCTCCTATGGTAGTGTTATATTAAGTGTTTAGCAAAATTACTTTTCTCATCTTTGTTATTTTTGTAAGCACTTAAATGTTCCTTCTTCCTGATTTCAAAACTTCTTCCCATCTGTACCAACGCATACACCGTTGCAATCGCTGCATTTCAATGAATACACTCCTCATTTATCCAATTGGTCTATCAGATCCTTACATTTAACAATCAGTCTGGTCAGAGTGGCATGAGATTTAAAAGCCATGCGGAATTTGTCCTTTGGTAAATAATGAGCCATTTTCAGAGAAAGTGCATCGAGGGACGTCACTGTGCACCACTGCTTCTTTTTATCCTCGTCCGCCGAAAACATTTGCTCGATAGCCAATCTTCTCTGTTTTTTTTAAATCAGTTTGTTATTTATTGAAATCCAGGTCGCGCTCTGTAAAAATGGAGTGGTATAAGTAATTGTGTGATATCCAGGAAAACTTAGCTGCCACACAATTTTATTTATTTAAGTACCGACCCGGTTTTGACACGCAGTGTCGGTACTTTAAGTACAAAACCGAGTCGGTACTTAAATAAATAAAATTGTTCGAAAGTTTACTAATTTAGTTTATTCTCATGGAAACCGTATCAAGTTTTTTCGAGGGGGTGCTTCGTAGACGTAGATGCAGAGGTCTTTGTCCTTCCCCTTCAGAATGAAATCAAATCACTAACGTCCCTTCACGGAGAGAACTATTTCTTCCTTTATTTCACAACTTCCCGAAATAGCCCGGCAGGAACAGGGGTGGTGATGGAATGAGCAGTCGGGGGAACTTCCGCGCGGATTAAGGAAATGGATCCTCGTGGATCGTGACGACAGCGGCGCACGCGATGTCTGTCGCCAGGCTCAGTCTCCCCTCCTGTGCGACCACGTAATTGGTGTCCCAGCGCCACGCATGCAGCGCGCCAATCACGAAAGCTTTCTCCTATCGAACGGAAACGAAGAAGACCGGAGAAAAAAAATCCAATGAGACTCACGCCGATTCCCAAAGCTTTCAGCTGATTATGCACTGTAGCCACTCTAGTATCAACATCTATATACTTCCCCGCAAGCTGCCTCAATAAGCGTATGCTAAGTTAGTTTTACGAGATGTAACTGCGTCGTTTGATAAAAAAATTTAATCGTTTGAATTATTTCCAAAGTTACTTCTTCATTTTCTAATCATTTAAATAACACAATTTAAGCATAAATATTCGGAATAAAAGTACTGCTTATTGTTGCCTGCGCATTGAGAAATTTACATTTCCATTATAAGAGCCAGAATAAATATAAAAATTCACTTTGACTCCATCTCTTCATCCTCATCCGTCGTTCCTTGGCATTCAGAGCAGAAGACAATCTTTTAATTCCAGAAACACCAACAGTGAGGAATGCGTGGCAACAGAAGGAAGGTCCAATAATAAGTAGGAAAACAAGGTGTTTTCCCAATATCGTCGATGTTTTTTTTTTCATGGATAAGCTCTTTGTAGGCAATGACCTCTGCAAAAATGGTGTTTGTAACTTAAAGGAATGGAAACTTTCAAAGGATAGAAAGAATTTTGTGCGCTACTGGAGCTCGTTGGGGTAAAAATGTGCATATTCTGATGTCTGCGTACATTATTAAGAAATGTCCATAAATGGGAGGTGTCCGTTAACGGAGGTTTAAATGTATATACTAATTTATCAACCGTTATAAGAAACATGGGCTTTCGATTTTGTATTTTCTGGAAATTCACTTTTAACGTTAAAAGTTTTGCATTGGCTCTCATAATGATGCTGATTCACGGATAGGGAAAAAACGTAGTAGCAGGAATTTAAGCCTTCTTCAGGAAACAGAGACTTATTCAAGGCTTGATCAGCTAAAATTCATAGATAATACGAAATGTATTGAAACTGCAGTGAAATTAACTTATGCGTAAAATTGTCAGTAAAATTTAATTTATTAATTTCTCACCATCAAGGGTATTATATAATATGTAGTAGTAACGGGCCAAGGAGGAGCAGCTGAGTTTCTATTAGTTAAAGCTCAATAGAGCGCTCATTTGAAACTCTTTATAACATATGGTTTCCATTTGGAAGAAGTCAATTCTCAACGATAATTCATAGTATTTTGCTTAAGTAAAGATAAGGGGCTGGTATTTTCAGCATTTGCCGTTGGCCAAAAAAAAATATGGTCGTTGGCTGTTGAAAGAAGTGACTGAATTTAGCTCGTGACTGCGGTGGTAATGTCATTAACGTATTGAAGGAAGAAAAGAGGTCCTATAACACTACCTTGGAGCAGTTCTGAGGCACCTTGTAGAGTATCCGAACTAACATCATCCAAAACAACTCTATGTTCACGATTGTTAAACAGATCCTTGATGCATCATATTACGTGCTTCTAACTTTTGAATCAGCTTTGAATGTGGAACCTTATAGAATACCTTACTGAAGTATAAAATAATAGCATTTACTTGAATATGCCTGTCGCCAGCAGCTATGATATCATGAACAAAGGTATAATGAGTCAGGTAGCTAATATATTTCGCCCTCCTAAGGTATTTATCGAGAATTCTTTTAGCAATTCCCAGTTTACGTGATGCCCGAGTGTATGAAAAGGTCGCCCATTCATTCTCTATGCTTTTCATATTTTATTCATGCTCCTCTCCTTCAAGTCGAACAGCAGTAACCAAATCGGATGGCGGGTGCTCGCTTACCCCCCCCCTCTCCTGCTGTGAAATGAACTCTCAATGTGACTTCAGACAGCCTTCCGAGGTGGCTGTGAGGGTTGCGATAACAACTTGTAAATTTCCTGCTGCCGTTCCCGTGATAAAACGGCGATTTAATGTAATCCCCGACACCGCATTCCGCGGCGACCGAGGCTCGTAACCTCAGAAGCAGAGGAGGCATTCTCGCAACGACCTGCCGTTTCCCCATGATCCCCTCACGCGCTGAATGACTTGAGCTTCAAGCAGCCCACTTCGTTGGTAAATGTTCTCGAGATGCGGCTGCGCACAACGCAAGACCATTTTCTACAGGGTATCCACGAAAGGCTCCATGTAAAGGCCTCAGTGATGTTTAAGTATTAAATAAAAAAAATGAATTCATGAGGTAAAATTCAGTAATGGCTTTAATGTTTTCATTGCAAAAATTGAAAAAAAAAGATTCAGAATAATATTTAGCAGTGATTTTGTGCAGGAATGATATATCGCTCAAGTTGTACGTTATTCGACGTAAATTAATGCAAGGTGGTTGAAGGAAAGGACACGAAAACCATACTGACACTTTGGATCAGTGAAGTTAAGAGCAATAAAAAAACGACATTAATGCAATAATATAAAAATTTATCCGACTAATTACTTCAGGTTTATGTTTGAAGCCTTTCCATTGTGGAATTTAGAAGAATGAAAATTTTTAAAATGCACTGAAATTATTTTAGTTGGCACGATGCGGGTTTCATAATCTAAGTTACATCGTCAGGTGACTGATCATACTTACGCACAGGTGTATAACAAGATCAGGTGCTGACAGAGAGAGGGTGGGGTTCGGTGAGAAACACGGGTCGAGCCAACTGAAATATTTTCAGTGACCCTTACAAATTCATAGTCTTAATTTTCCAATTTCCATAACCAAAATTAATTGAACTAACTCCAAAAATCTCTTCATCCTTTAACATAATTACAGCTAGCACCTCAAATAGCAAACATATGAATATTTATTTTCCAACACCCCTCTATCATTTAAACAATTTCTCATACGTTTCACAATCAACACTATTGAATCAATGAAAGTATACCAATTATATGTGCTTTTTCACAAGAACAAAAAATGCTAAAATACGAATTTGGGACTAGTCACGGTAATAACTTTTACGGAAGTCACTGGCAATGCACAAATTGTGCGAAAATCCACAAAGAAAATATCCGGATACTTAATTTTCGTGCGTTACTCCAAATAATTATTGAACATTTGCAAACAACTAATGAACTCATCGAATAACAGTTTTAAAACTAGCTAGGGCAGATGTAATTATGAGTTCGGTAATGCACGTGTTTAACATGAAGCACCGAGAACATGAAAAAACTTATGTGCAGCAAAAAATCATTGCTATTCACACGTTTACACTTTATTACTATCAATACAGCAGTAAATTGTTAAGAATGAATGTATAGCACACGTTCAAATATAATCAATAAAGTAGCTGCAATATGAGTTTCTTTTTTGAACGAATTAATCAATGCTCTGAGTTTCTCAAGTTTTACGTACATTGCAGTTCAATTATCATTATGATTATTTAGAAAAAATGATAAGAATTTGATGGAACTGATCGCATCTATTCGAGACCTTGGGGAATTCATTATAACAAATTATGCAATGATATAAATCAACAAAATATGGCAACGAGTAGGTGAAAGAAAATTTATGGTTTTTGCCATCGTATAATGAAAAGAGAATATGACAACTTATTCTCCTTTGAACATGAGGAGATGATGACAAGCGAATTCCTTGATAACTCGGATATGCTTAAAAAGTTCTACAGCTCATCAATACGGAATGTAAGTATGGATTTACAAAAAGTAGCCTTGTTGTATGCCTAATTATAATGTTACTGGAAAACGGCGAAGTACCTTTTTCCAACCATTAATGAGAATCTTTAGGGTTAAGCATGTTCTTCCATTCGTTCTTCTTTAAGTGACCCTTGCCCTGATTTCAGAAATTGCGTAACTTGCGACTAGGGAATTAGGAGCAAAGCCATAGATTATCCCTAATCGCCTACGTAATTAGCTTATATGGAAACGCGAGCTCGTGTGTACTACTCCAGCAGTAGCACAGTAGGAGAGTGGTGGAATGTAAATTACCTTGGGGAATCAATTAAAACGTTTCAATCTCGCTCTCCTCACGTCGACGCCAAGAATAAGAAATTGTTACACGCCACCGCTAGTTTTTTCTCGTCAAATATGTTTACCCACAAACTGCTAGGTTATGAACCTTAAATCAAACTGTAAATACTCTTCAATTAATCGAAACCACTTCTTTAAAATACGTCATCAGCTGCGAAGAGACATATTTTGTTCGTGAATGCGTTGGTAATGTTATTAATGTAAAGAAGGAAGAAAAGAGGTCTCATAACACTTCCTTGGGGTACACCTGAGGTAATTATTTTCGCACGGATTATTTGTTCGAATGCAATCATTGGCAAGCCATAAACGCGTCGAGATGAAATAGTAATAACTTCACCTTGTGTGGGCAGAAGACTGAATATAAGCTACCTATATATTTAATTGATACATATTTAATACAGAGTACTTGGCTCTCAGTTACTGACCCTCATGTGCTATACCTTTCTAAGGGTCCACGCTGGGTCCTCATTCGCTGATTACCACTGAGTGGGTGAGGATAAAAAATAGCTCACCGTCGGGAAATACCACGGAGATGGAGGTGTTATAAAGGCCAGGTTCTGATGAACAGCAAACTACTCACCTGAAAACGGAAAAGAATTCATTATTAAGTAGAGAATATGCAATTGGATTACCAATATACGATGAGAAATTCTTAGCATTGTGTTTAAAAAAATGCTCATGGTGCTATTTCAATGAATTCATTCCGATGCATTATTCAAATGATTGATAACAACGAGTTTGCATATTTATTATACGGCTAGCATTTCCTATATTTGCGCAGTCACGTAGCCCATACGAATAAGAGGATTTTTAAATGAGATCGTCCATCGGAAACACTGTACTCCAAAGAAGCATATTTAAATAAAATGATAGAAACCTTGATCAAATATTACAATATAAATAGCCAAAGGATTATTTTATAACATTTTTTAAATGTTAAACTTAGTTAGTCATAAATCGAAAGTCCATTTCGACTCTGATGCAAAAACCCAAAACTCAACATGGGATACACCACTTGCCGAATTTCGATGAAAAATTTGCACAGATTTATTAAGCAGAGAAAAAATGGTATTGATAGATTAAGAGGAACTCTAAAATGACATATATAATGGCGTATATTATGTGAAAATATAGAGACACAATATTTCGGTGAGCAATGGAATTTTTGAGGAAACACCACAAAGTAAATATACTCTTAATTTCTTCGCTTAAGATCTTTTATCTCCCATTTCGTAGTTCACCTTCACAGGTAAACAATCCTAAATTTGGTTTGACACAGCTTAGCACTCAATTTCACATAAGCTTATCTTTTCACACATAGCCATTTCTTCTCTTTCACATCTTTCTTTGCCATATATTCCATATATTTTGTTCGAGGTCTTCCTTTTCCGTTCTTTTCATCTACTTGCTCCTCGTCGATTGCCTCCAACAGGCAATCTTATCTCAAGATATGACCTTAAAGGTTTTTCCGTATTCTTATAAAGGTTTTCATGAGGTTCCATTCCTACTCTTTTATCTCTTCCTCATCATTCTCCTGTAGCACCACATTTCGAAGGCTTCTATCCTTGCTTTCTCCGCTGCTGTCAATGTCCATACCTCACTTCCGTAGAGAAGCATCCTCCAAATGTAATTTCTAATCAATTGTTTCCTCACTTCCATTTTTTTTAATTTCTTGCTGGTTTTTATGATTCTAATTGTGGAGTTCCATAAAATTTGTCATTAATCATGGCGTATGATCTATATCCCCGAATTTAAACCACTTTTTTTAAGCATGGAAAAAATGTACTTTTATAAACAAATTGTGTCTGCCATTTTTGTGGACCTTAATGTGGAAGTCCATTCTATTCGTCTAGAAAGCAAGGAATGCGAATAATATCGTCATCAAATTATTTCTACCGTTATGAACCACAGAAAACAATTATTTCGTCATTATAAGTATCTGTGGATTTTTTATCCGGAAAATTAAATGGTCGAATGAAGCAATAGTTATTAATAATTTTATCTTTATTCGGACTAAATTATTAATGAATATACATGCTTCAAAAATAATTCCTTCTGGAATAATCTCATTCAATCATAAATCTATAAATCCGCACTGAAAATAAAACCCAAAAATTGGATTCGGTTTTAATCAGAAGGCTCGGACACTCTCGGACAAAATTTTTCGCTTAGCTCAATTACAATGATTCGCGAGCCATGCTAATTTAAAGAGAAATGTACCATCTGGTCTTGATGGCAGGATTTTGAAAAGGCGGATGCAAATCTGGGTTGAAATCCGCATCGAAATGCACTGCCGTTCACATCTGGCCTTAATGCGTGAAAATTTAACAGAGGAAGACAAAAAAAAAAAAAACGAAACACGGTCTGAGCGCATGACTGCTCCCTACCTAATTTGCCTGCAAAGTCGCAGTCGGCGTTCAACGCTGACAGGCCCTAGATTAATACATTAATTACCTCACCTAATTCCATCAGCATTTAATCCCGAAGACCTCGCAATAAAACGGCCGTGATGCAATGTGCTGCGGCTATACCCATTTCACGGGACCGAAAATCAATAGCTAACCCAGCTACGCTTACAATATCTAGGAGAGCGGAGACCACTCACATTCTACTCCACCTCGATGCACCTTCCTGGAGGTGTATCAAAATTGATGTCACAACGGCGTCTAAAATTACAGAAGCTCTGCGATTTTGACTCCCAGTTCGTACGTTATTTTATTTCTTTTATTTTATTCTCAAGTACCGAATACGGCTCTTATTGGTCATTTTACACCGGGGTTTTCAACAAATTTGACCACTAAACGTGCACAAACAACCATGCCCTGGACAGGGGAAATCTACCCAGGCGGGACTCGAACCCGCGACCTCTTCTTTGGTAGGCGAGGACGTTACCCCGCCCGTAAATGATTATGGGTGGGTTTATGGTGAAAAATTTCAAAAGCCAAAGTTGATAGAGCCTCAATTCATCCCTCAAGCCATAATAGAGATATATACAGGGTGGAGGAAAATTGTGTCATTACGGATAGTAAAATTCTCAATTTTATTTTAGATTAAAAACGCACCTTTTTAAAAGAGGAAATTTATGCCAAGCGCTCCGATTGACTGCGAGTTTAATCTGTTGGTGGATGCCTTAACACAAGCATGCCCGACCAATCCTTACACACTTAATCCGTAAGCTTAATAAAATGCAAAGGAAAGCTGCGAGATACGTCAAAAACTGCTACGGGCGTACAGAAAGTGTTACAAAGATGTTAAACGAAATAGGCTAGGAACCGCTGGAGAAAGGGAGGATGCGCGCTTGGATTTTACTGCTAGAGCGATTGGGAATAGATATCTTTTATATCGCCTCGGAGAACATCACATTATACACCCAGGCCCGACGGAAACGATAAATTAAGAGACCTTTTTTGACAAACGGATAGATTGGAATTTCGTTTCCCCCGAACAATAAAGTATTTTAATAAATGCTAGGCGGAACTTCGTAAACCAATCCCTTTATTTGTTGGCCTAACTACAAAAGAGGATCCTCAACTCGTCTTCTAAATGTGTCGCCACACACCACGCATTTAAATGGGATTACAAAAGTCATCATTAGTGTCGCTGACGGAGTTGATTCGAGTTTTACGAGGAAATACGGTATAATTAGGGGTATCAACCGAAATATACATCCAAAATGATTGTGATATATCAAATTCATACATTTTCAATGCTACTACACACAAATACACTTAACTGCGAAATATTGGAAAAGAGTGGATGTTTAATGCCACATGAATTGTGGAGCTCATGCTAGAAAATAAATATGTCTCCCTCCAGAACTTCAATTAATTTTCTCTCGTAAATATACCGATCCATCGAAGTATATTTACATTCAATTAACGTAATAGCCACATGTTGAGAGTTTACGAACGTAAGATATATAAAAGATCTGCCGCAATGCCATTGAAAATAATACCACACAAATCTAGGATAACTATACCAAAGTTCCGTTTGATTTGGTGATTCTCGAAGACTGGTTCGTTCCCATGCATAAGTTAAGAAAACACGTAACAATGCACCAATAAAATCTATGAGCGAGTTGGCATAGTGGTAAAGCTGCGGATTTACACCGCCTGTTTATGAATGTGATGATTAAAACCTGCCTGAGAGAATGTTTTTCAATGACAAACCGGCAGTAATATATTTTTTTCTTATACACTTAAACGCATACACTCCAATGCTGTCGTTATAAAATTTGTACAGCGAAAGTTAAAGTAGATGTTTATGAAGATAATTCACTAGGAAATCCAACAAAGTTCTTGTTTCTCCGTGATAAATAATTTCGACAGTTTTGGAAAATACTGACGGAAAATATCTGTGGTTATCCGACGAAGGAAAAAGATGAATTTAGATGATTGTCAATTGATTAATTCTATTCATGGCTATCGCTGCCAGAGGGATGACTACGGCGATTAGTGACGGGGGTTTCCAACTCGCCGAAAACGAGAAAATATAAAGCGGGATTTGAATTTGACACCGCTTACAGCTTGAGGACTTGTACAACGCTACAGCGACAAGGTCGATGATCTAATTGAGTGCTCCACGTGAATAAGGCATTAACTCCACCGTTGCCGAAAGCCAGAAGTATAATCGCATGGAGAGGGAGAGACCTGCGGACAAAGGAGGGCTAGGTGGCGTAGCTGAGGTCATCGCTCGCGAGAGGGCGCTGTAAACGTTGACGAACGAAAAACGATAAACTCAAGCGACGAAATGATGTAAAACCAGCCATCATGTTTCTTGATAATGCACCGTGGAAAAACAAAGAGTCCATATTACTTATCTATTCTCATTATGACTGCTAATTTTCGGGTTCTCCAGCCGCGTCTGTCGATAAAAATTGATTTCGAAAAAGCGAAGATAGTGGCAAAAGAGAGTCGCTGCTACCAAAGGCAAATCAGAGAAGCAATTGAAATTCACAAATAACAAAATGTTAACAGGGACAACGGCTACCCAATCAGCAACGTGTGGAAGAGAGTACTGACCAATCGGCGCACAGGGGGAGATCGGCCAGTGCTATATAAGACGGCAAAAAATCAAAACTCCTCACCTTCGACCTGAAGACGAAAGCAGGATGGCTTTCGAAACTGTTGTCAACCATGAACGACAGACGCGGCTGGAGAACCCGAAAATTAGCAGTCATCGTAAACAACGCCGCGGAAACCTACGCACGAATCATTCTCGTTATAGGGACATCTATTATCGTTAAAAAATCATTTTTATGAACTGAAAACTTGGTCGCAAAAATACTTCAATCACTTTGATATCCTACCGAGGTAAGAAACTGCAATTATTTCAAGAGTTCTCACACAAGGGTTTATGAGTGCTGCCGACTAATAAAACGCCGTTTCAGCCATCAAGTTCACTGAAGCCTTAAATTTTCACCGCAACATCCTTCTGTAGACCAAAAAGGACAAATAAGGGCCATGTTATGCAATGTGTTTTTAATGCTATAATAACATATATAGGAGAATAATATACGGACAGGGGATGTATTAATTTGACGAACAAAATTTTGTAGTGGTGTAATTAGATAATTATTTTTTTTCTCCTTATCTTGACCTCGTTTAATACATGTTAAAATATCTCTCGGAGTTTAGGTAAAAAAATAAATATATAAATAAAAAAATCAATAAATATATACAAAGTTAAGCCCTGATGATGGTTTTAAATAAACAAAAACGTTGGCTATAACTTTTTTGCATAACATACGTTGACATACACTCCAAGAAATATTTTAAAATGTAGTGGTGTAAGATATAAGTCACCAATTTTAGAGTGTAGTGTCCTTCAACTCCATATGTTCACGTACAATAATTATCTCTGCCGATTGTATTAATAGAATTATTCTATTAATTGATGTACCGTTGCCATCTTTAATAGTACGAGGTAATATGGTTGTTGGGTGATGATGGTTGATGGTTGTTACACCGCGAAGCCATCTCCTTCCAAAGCGAATCTCTTGTGTTGAATCTCGTCTTTGAATAAGATTGGCTTAGTGGTTTAACTGGTAGCATACCTGTCCAGCAATCAGTAGATTCGGATTCGAATCCTGACTGAGCCGAATGATTATTTCCAGGCAATTTTCATCCTTCATGCTACAGCTTTCAGTACGGTCATGGGCTCCTCCCCTGACTTTTACTTTTTAAAATCAATTATCAGTTCCTCCAAGTGTCTATGATGCCAAAAGGTAATGGGAGACATCTTAAGTCTATTTGACGTTTAAGGGTTTTCCACTGGGCACATCGAGAGACCTAAAGCACCTTCTCCACCAGCTTTTGCAAAAGCTTGAACTTTTCCAAGGCCAATTGTTTATATTCAAAAAGGTGAAAAGTGTACTGTATTAGATTACATTTCCGCCGAATGGTACTTACGAAAATTCGGAGGCGTTAATGCAATGGCGACCTGGGACGTGGTGTCTGAAGCAAGTTCTCCTCGATGTCCGAAGCACACGCGTTCCTTATTACTTGCCAACAATTGACTTCAGTTCAACAATTGAGAACCTTTTGCCCTCTTACGGCGAACATACAACAAAAAACAAAATAAAAACAAAATGCACCACTCGGCGGCAAATACGAAAAGGAAGTTTACCGAACACCAATCGTTACCGTTAATTACCCTTTCACACACTAAAAATAGCTAAATCCTTTCACTAATGGAAGCAGCGCTCAGCATATCAAAAGGACAGACAAGATGTACCTCATTAGTTGAGATCCAACGTTCGCCACAAATGTATTGAGACAAAGGGTTCTCACTTCATCGACCTTTTTAATCGTTCATGACGGAGAAAATCAAAAGCTTCAAAGAGCCAATCGACAGCTCAGCAGACGCGATCCCAACACATAGTTACGATACATTTGCCAAACAATTCATAAAACGACGTCGCGAGGGCATTTAGTCATTGCCACAAAAAATCAAACACGGTTTCTCGAGCTATAGTCACTAAGAAGCCTGAAGTAGACAGGTTCTTAAAACTAGAACCGCGGACGGGACTTTTTTGTCCCATCGCCCTTTGCAAATGCTTGCCATTCATGTACTAGTGGTTTGATCACTTTGAAATGTACTAACTTTTACTCATTTTTTATGCTCTTTCGAATATTTATACCGAAAATATTGTACGATGTTTGGTTCGCGAGAAAAACGACGATTTACTTCGAACCGCGGAATGGGACTTTTTTGTCCCATTTGGGGAAAACATACAATTTCAGTTTTTTTTTGTACACTTATTTTGTATTTAGCATAATAACAGTTTATTACGAAGGGGATCGATGCACAGATACCGTTATTCTGCCAGTTAGAAGCGCAGAAGGGAATAATCTGTGCACTGCGCCGCCCGCGTCACCTCTGCCCGGCGCGTCTGCAGGTCTGAGCTAGCAACCAACACGTCAAAATAAGTTTACTGTATTTCTAGTTATACTCAATAAAACGTTTTACACATTACATAAACAAGTGTTATGTTCACACAAACCACAAAAAAACCGTCAATTATACTTAAACATGGCAGGATCAACGTATTTTGTCTATGGGACAAAAAAGTGCCATGCCGCGGTTTTCGTGGGGTTGGAAAGTTCAGCGGTTCTAGTGTTAATGGGCTAAACCAGGGGTCTTCAAAATACGGCCCGCGCACTCGTTTCAAGTAGCGCGCGATTCTCGCTCGTTTAACTCTGTGAGACGCCGCTAGGAGCATTGCAGCGCTGTGCTGCACGTCAAAGACGCCTTCAACTGTTCGTAAATAAGAAATACGCCACCGGATTCTTCAGTAAACGTTGGTATCGAATACTTCAGTCATCGGCAAATTTGCTATCTGGCCCGCGGGGCGATTCGGAACTTGGAATGTGGCTCTCGTGGCCTCTTAAATTGGTGACTCCTTGGCTAAGCGAATAAAAGGTTAAGTTATGAAACGAGGAAAAATCATCAAACATCGCATTCAGAAATGAGGTATGATTTTTAATAATTTCTTGTACTACCCTACCCTATGTATTTAAAGCAGTACATGAACAATCGTGGCATTTCAAGTGAATGCGATTACATAAAGACTATCATGATTTTTCTGCTGTAACTACAAATTTATAGATTTATTAAGTTACATGAGACAGATTTTTTCATATAGTTCTACTGCAATCATGGTAGAGGGAGAAATATTTATAGTGGGGATCGGGTTGGTGTGGTGGCTAGAGTGTTGGCTTCCCACCCGGCGGGCTCGGGTTCAAATCCCGGCGGTGGCAGAGAATTTTCAGAGACTGCCCCGATCCCTGCTTGAATGTTGTGTGAAGGACATTTAAAGAGCAACACTCCGTCCGTCGGATGGGACGTTAAGCCGCGGTCCCTTTGGCGCCTTTCGTTAAGAGCAGGCTAATGCCGACGCCGGGTTTCTCTCCAGCCTTCCTTACCTACCCTTCCCTCATGGAACAAATGACCCCAACTGTCGGTCGCCTCCTTTAATACCACACCATACCAGAAATATTTATTGATGTGCATCTTAACTGTGGCCGTAGCCATTATCACGCGGATTGAGTGATATCGTTAATTACCCAGAGCTACCGAAATACCCACCAAATAATATACTGTGGCCTGAACTTAACAAAAATTGAGACGCTTCTTACAGTGACAGTAATCATATTCATATTCAACTACATGGCATGTTGAAAAATCTGCAGTGCAATCTAAAATCATGCCGGGCCTAGAAAGTTGGACTTTCCCTTGCCATCAAATATGATTATCGTTCCTTGTGTGTTTACAAAGTTTTACGAGAGACACCAGCCAATCAGCAATCAATTTATTAATGAAAATGATCTGAGATGGAAATTGGTTACAAAATAAAAGAAGGAGGACGTGACATTCTCCGTCAGTGAATCCGTAAGTCTAGCACTATCACTTACGTTTAAGCTATTTTTTTATATTGGACACGAGAAGGCCTACTAGTGCATCATAGCGAATCGAAACGCCTATCATTGCAGCTCCGACTGGAATTTTTACGCACGGAGAAAACTCGCCATTGAAACCGCAACGCTGAGCGACACGAGAAGATAAGGTATATCGGTTGGGAAAACCCCATGGGTTCCAAACCCCCCAGGGTGGGTATGCGAGGGAAAAGACTTCAAAGCGAAGCGCGGACTTCAAAATTAAAAGGGGTCAAAAAGGGGTTTTGCAGTCAAACGCCACGCGCCACACGGGGTGCGAGTGCAACCCCGCGGCGCCCTCTTTTTCCCAACGGAGAGAGAGGAAAAAAAATGAAAAGCGAGATCCGCTCTTTTTCGTGCGAGACAGATCGTCCGGTTGGGCGGAACGAAAGAGATTAAAGCCACCGATAACGCGCGACAGAGGACGCATTTTAAAGCGACCGCGCGCGTGTTTTGTTTCTCTCCGCTCCACCTCCTTCTTTTTTTTCCTTCATTACGGATCGTCAAACGGGATTGATACTGCGATGGGTTTTTTGGACGGTACGCCCTTCAAACGCCCGTGTGCCCCTTCAAATCGACGATCCCTATCACAAAGACTCCCACGTCGAAGCTCGGGTAGGGGGGGGGGGGTCATCCTGCTGAGTCGTTTTAAACACGTTACAAACAGATGTTGGGCGTCAATTTCCACCCCCCCCCCTTTGATAACGATATAACTATCGCTACAACATCAGCTGCACCGCATAAATATATATTTTTAGGAGAATAAAACGCGGCGAGAAAAAAATCTTTCTGGTAGGAACAAGCTTCCATCATAACGAGGTGACAGAGTTCGCAAAAATACTTTGAGTTAAATTTTATTAAATTGATGTGTTGCCATGACATAAGTGTCCAGTGTGATGATTTAAAAAAAAGGATGTACTGTTTTAGCGAAGAAGAAAAAAATGCCGAATATATTAAACAGCAAAATCTGACCTTTCAACTTGAAATTAAAAATGAAACATTGTGGAAGCTTTTATTGAGTTTCTTTATATTAGGAAATAAACGCCGAGTAGCCTGCGGTAAATATTCATGGAGTCACCGGCATACGCAGAAATCTACTTTAGGAAATAACCTTGTAGAGGAAATTTATACCACTTACAAATAGCTGTTGGGTGTCAATTTACGTTCCACAACGATTTCATTATCGCTAAAATATCAGCTATCCAATGCATGTATCCAGGAGAACAATACATGGAATGATAATTTTCCATTAAAACATAAACTCCATTAGCATCGGGATGAATAAGAGAACCAATGAATATTGTTGAAGTTAATGTGAAGCAACAGAAAATATTCAAAGCGATGCTTTTAAAATACGGTCAGCAACACAGAGTAGAGGACCTCCATCGAAGCGAAATATCATCGAAGAAACTAGCTGATACAAAAGATAATTAATGAGGGTCAGCACAATGAAAAATCGTATGGCTGGTCAATATAGAAACATGAGGAAAGGCAGTAGGAAAATCGGGGCTAGTCATCAATATTCGGCTACAGAATATTATATCCCGAAGTTATTTTTATATATATTTTTATAAGGTAAGATACTTTTAGAATACCAAAATAACTGTAGCTAAAAAATGAAGATCTTCAAAATTAGTTTACCACAGATTCGAAACATCACAAAATACATGCATACAATGATAATAACGATGTAAACTCAAAAACAGGGTCGTTAAACATTTTTAATTTTGGATGAAACGTTTATCCTCCTGCTGAAAAAGTTATTTGAATCATACTACATTCATTGAAGTTCAAATTTTTCATATCAAATCATGGATATGTGCCCATGTCCAAGGTCTTTTCATTTCGTACATGTGTATGAAACTACTCTAATCAATGAAGTGATGGATTTTTGCCAACGTGACGCTTCGATTGAGAGAAAAACACATGGACAAGTAAAGAAGGATATGAAAGAGTATAATTAAGTAGATGTGGAAAGATTAGCTGATGGGATAATGGAGTGGAGAGCTGCTTCAACATAATCTTAGGATTGTTGACCAATGATGATGATGATTATATTTATAACCTTTGCTATGACCCTAACCATTATCACCCTCGGAATCGGCCCTAGGAAAACTAAGTCGGAGGCCCAGGAAAAAACAACTTTAGCCATGAGTTTGTATGAATAATTCTTGTAAAAAGATGAAGTTTTGTGAATGAACATTATATCGAGGAAAACATTATGATTCTTAGCGAAAATAGAAAGCAAAATTAGTATAGTAATATTTTCCTTTTGTTTAACAATTACATTTTGTTTATAAAGTTGAGAAAATTAAATATTGTGATTATAAACAGATTATAGCATTTCATACGAAACATAATTACTCTTACATTAACATTGAGAGTGCTGTCTCCGACGTAGCGACGAGGAAATACTGAGCGCCGCAGCGGCGCCGTAAATCCAACGACGTAACTTTTTTCATTAGAGGCCAATAAAATATAAACTATCGACACTATGCAAACAAAATTTTGTACGTAGACGAAGAAAGCAGAAAAAATAGACTAAATTTCAAAATGATCCATTAGAATGGAAAATATTTGCACCACTTTTAAAACCACGAGCGCCGCTAAGGCGCAGCAAATCCATATGAGGGTTCAAATAAACAGAAACGTTAGCTATAACTTTTTTGCATAACATACGTTGACCTACACTCCAAGAAATATTTTAACATGAATACTGGTAAGCGTAATCATGAGAGAATATAGATAATAAATCCCAAATACGTTAGTCAGTAAGTTCTAGGTATCTGTTATATGTCTGTAGTCACTTTTATATGGTGTCACCTCAGTGAGATGCTTAGAAGGAGGGCAAAGCTTAGGGAGGCGAATTGAAAAAGCCAATTGCCATGGAGACAGCCGGAAATAAATCGACTTTCCATTCAGGATCAAAGCCATCGATGCATCAAGGCTCGCGGTGGGGAGCGTGACAAGGTGGAACAATTTTTCCACATCTCGTTGTCCACAGCTGAAGGATGAATGACCGCGGTAAAATTGCTCCCAAGCGACTCAGGACCCAACTTGTACCCTCCAGCTGAAATTCATCTCATTCATACCCAAATGACGATGACATATCTAGATCTCACAGGTCTTCAACGGAAGGGAAAATGATAGAGGCACAAGTTCTAAAAAGTAGCGCAATTTAATGCACCCGAAGAACATTTTCTCATTGACTGTTGTTACATCATCTTTCCGACACACATCCACCTTCCTCAGAGCTAGGTAGGAGACTCCCAACCTGGAATATTTTTATGTCATTTGTGTATATGCATTTATGATTGTTTGAGTAAATCCGTTCCAAATTAATGACTCCAATGAATTCCCCAAGAACGTGAGTTGAACCAAGGACCTTTGGCTCTCCGCCTCTTCAGATCACTATGCTTTACCGGTTTCATAATTATCGTAAAAATTGTACCGAGGCTCATGGTACTAGGTGGTAGAGGCGCTTGGGGTCCACAGCAATGCGGTTCACGATGTCACTGCGAGGGAGAAAGGATTTCAAAGAAGCTGCAACAGGGTGAGAGAATCAAAACTGCGCTGAAGCCGCGCAAAGTGGTATTTGTAATATTTCAATCCTGCCACGTAAACGGAGGTGAAATTCACATCATTTCACATAAGGAACAATTTCATACATACTCAAATGACCATGACATATCTAGGACTCACAGCCTAGTACTTTATACTTGAAACTTGTGTATATACATTTACTCAAACAATCATAAATGTATATACACAAATTACATAAAAATATCCCAGGTTGGGAGTCTCCTACCTAACTCTGAGGAAGGTGGATGTATACCACCGAAAATTTAGCTCAGTGAGTGTTTTTTTAATCTTTTTGTTTCCTGTGTTTCTGCCCAACCTGGGATATTTTTATGTTATTTACCTCGCCGAGAAAAGCATATACACAAATGGGTACATGTAACGTACAAAAGTCTCAAATCACTTTGAAATTTAACGTGTTAATAGCGAAGAAAAATGCAATAAATTCCAGTTCAAATTGGTTTGAAAAATTACTAGGAGCAAATGCTAATGTGCGCACACTTTGGAACTTTCTCAGATTCATCACAAAAAGTTTCATTATGATCACACAATAAGTCATTACCTACTACCATTCTGGATCATAAACCACGAAATCAAATGCAATTAGAAAACTTATAATAAATGTACATAGTTATTGAAAATAAATTGAAAGATATCGTCACCAGCTCTAATCGTTTGTACTAAAACTTTGTACTCCAAAACTGTTAGTACAGTTTATCAATCGGTTATTATATTTTTCAGGTAACTGATGATTAATGTTAAACAAAACCATAGGGAAACCATAAAGATTAAGGATTTTTTTTAAATTCAGATAATTATAAAAATTATAGTATTTTCGGAAAAAATTACCTACTTCATATGAGGCAGCAAAAATTTTAATGCTGACCACAAAAATGTAATTCTCGTTTATAAAAGTAATAAACAAAATTCTGTTGGTTCTCAAGTACCTACTATTACATTCATTGTGGGGCAAAAGCGATAACAATCTAATGAATTTCTCCTTCATAGCAGAATGCCCTCAAATAAAATTAATAACTCCGCTAATACATGGTAATGAGATTCTTTGATTAATTGCGGTGGGAAAATATAATAAACAGGGAAAACACACAGTAGTCTCATTGACTCTTCATTACCAAATGAATATGCAGGAAAAGGCTAATTTCATATGTGCTTTCTCGATTGAAGAACCTCTTTGAAAAAAAACATCAAAGGATATGAATACAAAATTAAATTCTTGAATCTGATTATTAAACAACCAGCAGGAATACAATGCATTACCAACGAAATAAATCAATTCAGTGCACAAATAATTTCCTGCCCGAGAAAATAACATATATGATCATTGTATGGTCATTGAATGGAAACTCTAAAGAATCAATTTTATATTCATTTTTAAACCGAATCACAGCTTTCAACCTTTTCAGAAGCGAAAATGACTTTCGTAGATGTCGAGAGAGGCTATGAAAAAATATAAGGGCCAAATTAGTCGCATGCGTACAAATAAAGGTTATCCATTCAAATAAAAAGTCTGTATTAGGCTTATAATTTTTACGCGCGACGCACGCTCTTTTCTAAAATAATATGAGGCAAAAATTGCATTTGATCACACTTAGGTGATCATATTATTAATTTTATCGCCTCATAAATCCTCTCTTCTCATTTAATAATGTAGAAGCTTCAGTCAGCGGTAAATTTTCCTTTGCACCACCAGAGAAAAAATATGTTCCCTATACTCTAGCGATAGTAAATGCTAAAAATATTAACATGTGTTGTCTATCCCATGAATGATGAATAGAAAAACCACTTAGTTTAAAAATTGAACAATTTTTTGCTAAAAGACAAAGTCGCTATTTTAAAACACCATAAGGATCTTCGTAATTAGGTAAATTACATGACTATTTCGGTAAAGTAGTTAATTGATTACGACAGAAGCGTAGTCTGAAACTATAGGTGGGGTTGTTCGTAGTACAATTTCAATCATGATAATTATATTTTGGAAGAGCTAATTTACAAAACGGATGAAAAAATAATAAGTGTAAAACAAATAGCTACTAAATACATTTCCCGCAGGAATTTTTAATAATCACCTTGACTTCCTGAAGATGATGAATAACGTAAAATTTTCCTGTTCAGATGGTTTTCCCCATTTATACGTTAAACGAATGCCTATAAAGAAACACATGCTAGTTTAGCCCACTGATGTCAGACTGTGCTCTTTTATCTTGCTGTTTGCTTAATTATAGACAAAACAAATGAAAAACTGTTTAAAAACTGGTTATATAATTATGGGATGGCTCCTTAGCGACCAAAGGGCACAACCAAAAAAAGCCTGTCGATTGAGTCTATTAAAAGAATAAGCGGTATATATTTATTTATTACTACAATATCAAGTGACGCTGGCAACTGTAAGGGTCCGGCATAAATTAGGGCATTTGTTAATTATTTTCGGTAGGGATGGGTTGTAAGACATAATTTTAGCCTATATTTAACATAATAAATAATTAAGTCGTATCTTTAAACAATTTTATTTTCGACATACTTAGGTTTCCGGACATCATGTAATTTTCAAATTATATGATTTTCGGACGACAGCCTATTAATACATTTCAGTGGGTGAAATGCAAAAATAGGCTGTCACCTAAGCAATGCACCATCAAAATAGCACAATGTTCTGAAACCTAGCTCGGTAGATTAAAAGAGTGTGGGATAAGATTAAGGGTTTCCACTAAGTTACTATTAACAATTTCCATAAATTTACACCGAAAACTGTACTTTTTATTTTAGTTTAGTTTAAAAGCTCTAGTTTAACGCTCCAGTTACCTTGAATCAAATCCTTACCGCAGTTTGAAATTATCTCAGCCGAAAGTGATGAGAGAGATCACCTTTACTGACAAACGGACAAAATTATGATAGCCCGAAAATCATAGTTAGGCCCGTACACAGGTCCCCCCTTGATGGACCAAGCGACAACAATGGCCGATGGCAACAATGAGGCGAACACTTCATCTCCTGACTAGCGACACCTCCGCCCTCCGAGCCGGCACAATCGGCAGCCGCCCTCCACGGAGCCTTCTCTTTCCGCAACAACACCCCCATTTTTGCACCCTCATTCAAAATTCTCGTGCCCTCCGCTCGAATTATCTCCTCCGGCGGCGGAGGCAACAGCAGTGGCCGGAATAGCGTTTCTATGTTCCCCACAAAACACTCCGCGAGCACAATCGCTCCTTTCACCCTCGCGGGAAAATGGATTTCTGGACAGACCTTTCCGATACCGCGATGCCCCGATACACTCCAGACTCAGCGAAGTGATATAGAGCCACCGTGTTGCACGAGGTGCCTTGCCCAGGATGGGTGACATACATCAGTTATGACTCAGAGTGATCGCGATGAAAAATTCGATTTTTTTTGTTTTGAGCTTTGTTTCTCCACATAACTTATTGTTTATACGGTTAACCTCATCTTCTGGTGATATATCTCTAGAAATGCTTAACCGATGAGAGACATACGGTGATTCAGCAGTCAACTGTTTATTAATTTTAGTGTTGTGGGTGAAAAAAAGGTTATCTCTCTCAAAAAATGCGTGTTTGTTACTGCGTCACTATAAAGTGGCAGAAATGCTGCAAGTGAGCACATCCTTAAATAAAATAAATAAATTTGAGTGTTTGCACTGTTAGGGCTAAGGTGAATGAATGAATTTATTAATCCAACCTTGAATTTACACTTTTATTAACAACACAAAATTAATGGAGGTTTAGGTTGCTTCAATCGTAAAAATAAAAAACCAGCATGGAATCTACCATCTTAAAAATCTAATTCAAGGCAGGCCAGAAAACAAAAGAAAGTATATATAATTTTTTGAAACATTATCCTTATGAAACATATATGTGACCATAACTTAAAATAAACGAGAACAAAGCATAATATATGGACAAAACAAAATAAATTTCTTTTTTCTCCTTTCACAATATATAAAAATAATATATAAAATAATATATAATAATATGTAAGTATTAACAAACACATCAAAAAAGAACTTTTATATAGTCATGGGATAGCAACCAATCTTTGGCCTTTAAAAAAAATTAATTTATACTCTTTAACTCTTTGATCGAACAAGGTAATTTATTAAAGGTGAAACCAGAGCATAAAGTGAGAACAATAATCTTTAA
Source organism: Ischnura elegans (assembly GCF_921293095.1). Lineage (NCBI taxonomy): Eukaryota > Metazoa > Arthropoda > Insecta > Odonata > Coenagrionidae > Ischnura > Ischnura elegans. Next base: position 77,819,196 of record NC_060254.1, on the reverse strand, counting down.
CAGTGGAAATCACCATAGATGAGAATGAAAAAGTAATAAGCGCTATTCGTAAAGACTGTGCTTTATCTTCCAGTATGCATATATTCTTTAAAACTGTCAATTATTCAGGATAAATATGAGAAGTATGAGGTTTACCGAGGAAATAACGGGTCATGTTTTAATAAAAAATTCTGTGGAAAAAATTTAAGTTATCAATTCAAAATTTTCAGTATACAAAATATCGCCGAAAAAGACCAAATTTACATGCTTAATAATCAGACTTAGCAGCTTCGTAGTTGAGAGGGTAGACAGCCTCGTCTATTAGGACCTAAAAGTCCCAGCTTCATGAACCGGGCGAAATTTTCCGAAACATCCACAAAATAAATTGCAGCTATGCGAGATGACCAGAATACAGTAATTGACCCACGCTGAATGTGCAAAATTCACGCCTGAGGCGTATACTTGACTCAGAACTACTAATACCTATCCAAACCAATATTCAGGTTTAAGAACCGAATCTGAGAGTGAACAAAGAAAGTTATGACTAGTTTCAAATGGAATAAATTTTAGCAAAGTATAATCACATTCAAATAATCATCTGTTAGAGGATAAAAATATAAGGAATGGCCTGTCCTCTCGTTCTCTTCAATAAGAGAAACGCATGGAGTGAATGGCCGACAGGCTCATGGTGCGACACGGGTTCAGGAAAACCGGGCGACGCTGCTCACTTTTCTTCACTTGCCTTCAGCCCCGCACTTATTCTACTCTCAGTCATCTGATCCAGCAAGCGCCTTCATTTCTCTTTCGTCTACACGTTCCACAACTTGGCAGCCGTTGATTCTATCACTGCCTTTAGGCGTCTCCTAGCTTCTTATTAAATTCTCCCTCCACATATTCTACCAGCTCCGAATTTTCTCCAGGGCGCCTAGACTATCTCTGGCCATCACGTCTAAAGTCGTCTTCTCCCGCTTCTTTTTTCGTCTATATATCTTATTTCCCTTCCTCTTCCCCCTGCTTCTAAATTAAGGGTGCCCATACAGTCCAGCCTCGGCCATTCCCCTTCATCATTCTCGTCCTGACACCATAGACGGTGCGCTGAACATCGTCGCGCGCACCTATGTCATGTCCTTAATCAGATGTTTTACGTCTCCCATGGATACCTGACCTTAGTTATTAGGCCACTCAAACCTCAGAAGGTTTTCGGCCGCGCCAACAGTAACTCGCCACTTCTTTCGGCCCTACAGACACTAGACATCCTGTCAACTGTTTCAAAATGCAGGCATAAAAAGATAATTTCACTCTGACCGGAAGCAGAGGCAGCCTCTTTTCAAAGTGTCTACGAGCACATACAGGTAGCAGGTAGAAATATAGTAATTATAGGGTGTACACTGTAAAGCCGTGTGCAAAGTTATCAAGGTGCACTGTAGTGTTATGATTAGAAGAAGTTTTCAAGTATTTAAGTTTAAAGTATTTTTTAAGTAGCTCATTTTTTCGTCACTGCACAATATTGCGGGTGCTGAGTGAGGAGGAGATGTTGAAAACAGCATTAGAGAAACATGATAAAGATACAATTTTGTATGTTCCACAGAAGTTTTAATAACCGACCCAGGTTTCAACAGTTCACTATGTCATTACCAAAGCTTGATAATGACATAGTGTACTGTCGAAACCTGGGTCGGTTATTAAAACTTCTGTGGAACATACAAAATTGTATCTTTATTATGTTTTCTGTCACCAAGTTCCACCAAGTATCGCCTTCCAGCCTTAATTTGAACAGTATTAGAGGACAGAAAGTTGGGTAAACTAGGGAGAGGAAGGAAGAGAATAGGATTTTTAGACAGAATGATGGGAGTAGACCTTATACTGAATTGATGAGGGAAATCTACGAAGGGAGGGGAGACAGCGAGAATGCATTTTAAATACTCCATGGAAATCTACCAAGATCGGTAAAATACTTTAGTAATAACTCACATCGCCGGTCTCGGTGGCGGTGGGGTAAAATTCTCGCCTGCCAAACCGAAGGTCGTGGGTTCGAATCCCGCCTGGGTAGGTGATCCCTATCCAGGGCATGGATGTTTGTGTTGTAATTTCTTAATGTTGGAAATCCTCGTTGTAAAAGGCCATCATGTGCTGTTTACAAGGAATTTGATAGTAAATAAATAAAGTAAGTAAATTTAACGAGACAGTCTTTAGCCTGGTGTGGGTTGATAAGCATTACTGCCTCTCTTACCTATCCAGCGATTTGATCGATGGATTTTTCTTCCTCATTCAGGAAGGAAAATCCTCTAAAATCGCTGGCACATTAATGGCTTTGCCTAGTTTCGCTGATGGTAGGACCCGCCCGCCTTTGTGACGGTGCGGGATTCCTCGTCCCTTCCCTTCCTTCCCTATCCCCTCCCAGGACGCGTCGTCGGGGTCCTATCGCGGCGGCGCCTCCTTCCTTTTTCCTTCCAGTCCTCCCCCTTCTGAGGCGCAGAGGTGATAAGCTAACGCTTCCAGACCCTGCCCCCAGAAGTGTAACCTGCGAGCCCGCCCTAGGGTTTCTTGTCCACTGCCTCCTTTACCCTCTCATTTTTTTTTCACCATTTATTTGACGGAAGCGACAAAAACCACTGCAAGTCTCCTTTCCACTTTGGCGATATCTTCTTACTGTTATGTAGTGGCGCCTCTCATATTTCGGAGTGGATCCACTGCTAGTTGAGCACAGTGTTTAATAAATAAACGCAATATAGAAGAATAAGTCTTTGACTTCTCCGAGCATTTATCATCTGAACTGAACACCCTAATTAGCAACCCTTTGGATGAATTAAACTGCCCCAGCATCGATTCCGTGGTGATACTCTTAGCTATGCATGTGAAATCGAAATGCGTAACGCAGAGGTCCGGGCCAGAACAGCCTCCGGTTGCTTAAACTGCTGCCCCCCATCCTCCGCATCCCGCCCCCCCCTCAAGCCTCCCAGCTGAATGATTCACGAAGTTAGTCGGAATAATGAATGCGCCCGAACACCAATGCAGGAAGGGAGACATTGAACGGCCCGACTGACTAGTGTGGCAAAGTATGAGTGCGTGCAAGCTCAGTTGCTCATGGCGATAGTCCACGCTTTCGCTCGATTATTTCAAGCTCATTGTGTGCGCGAGGAAGTAGATATTTATTTCCTACCCTTCCCCCTATCATCCACAAACATAGGGTCGCAAATCTTTTGCTACTGCAACGCAAACATTTTTTTTGGATGCACTTCCCAGATTTACAACCTCAAAATGGGTGAGATTGCGCAATCGTATTTGTGTTAAAACATTTCTTTGAGTGTAGGTCAACGTATGTTATACAAAAAAGTTATAGCCAACGATTCTGTTTATTTTAAACCATCATCACGGCTTAACTTTTGTACATATTTATTGATATATATATTGTATAAATATACTTTTTTGTATAACATACGTTAACCTACACTCAAAGAAATGTTTTAACGTGAATTAAACGAGGTCAAGATAAGGAAAAAAAATAACAATCGTATTTGATGAAACACGCTAAAATATCTCGTTTAATTAAGCTCAAAGGTTAATTACTTCGGACAACTATAATCGCACATTTTTCATCCAACCTTAATCATTCAATGTCCTTAAAAATCAAAAGTCTCAAATAAAATGTCCAAAAGGCTGGATGCCCAAGAAAAACCGTTTTCATGGCAACTGCAAAGTGAATCCAAAAACATTTTCGTGGTCATAGCTCTGTGACAAAGGAGTTGTAACCCCATGTTTATAAGATAAAAGTGCTTAAAATTGTCTCTCATGCCACCTCCTGAAGTATTGAAGATTACTTCTGAAATACCATTTATATCGTTATCCTTTCCGTTGGGCTTACAACATTGACGTGGTGGAAAGGCTTGCGAGTTTCTATGACCCCTAGAGCAGCACTGGCGGATTTAATTCTAAATTACTACCGGTAAGGCCAACCATGCCAGATAGATCGAAGGATGGGAGGAAAACGAAAGGCAGTCCACGTGATAGTGTCACGTAAAAAAAACACCATTTGAATAGAATTTCAACTCGTTCAGTTCTTCGAAAAAATATCACGGTCTACCTTTCCCTCATAACGTCCGTCGAAGTGTGAATTAGGAATTAATATTCGAGTTAATTTAGTGAATTACGTGCTCCCCATAACTCAACGTCAACTAAAATAAATACAAATCTAAATTTCAACCATGATGAAAACACAAATGGTAATTTCCACATTATTTAACCATGAATTATTTAACGACCGACCATGGTTTCAACACTTTGTGTCATTTTCAAGGTATACAGGTACAAAGTGTTGAAATGCTTAAGCTTAACTTAGCTTAAGAATTTAAACTTAACTTAACTTAAGCTTAATTAAAAAACTTAAGCTTTGTTTGTATAGATTATCAAGGTACCACAAAATGAGCTACACTATATATAAAGCATAATGCGTTATTATTTTTGATGGTAGCCTCAATCAGGCTACCTAAAATTACTCAATTTTGCTATTGTCATGTAATTTGTGTGTAGAGTAATAAAATTATTCATTAGTATATTATTATTAAAAACCATTGTCGGTCGTTAAGTGTTAAATTAAATAGTGTGGAAATTACCATTTGTGTTTCTATCATGTATATAGCAATATTCCACAAAATCAAGCCTAAAACGATTTTATAAATTTCAACCGTCATTCCTTATTGAGTCTGGTAGCGTGCACTCATTTTCGCGCCTAAAGTGGGCCAAAAAATCTTTCACTTAGAGGTGTTCCTTGATTCTCACTTATAGAGGCTTTCAAAGGTAAAAATGACGGGACCCAAGGTAATGAATCTCACTTACAGAGGCTTCTCACTGATGCAGTTCTTGCTCATCAAGGTTTGACTGCATTTCCTTTCATCAAGGTTGTACTCATAAGCTTTTACCCGGCTTTGATTATTCGTTTCGGTGGGGTTCTCATATTACGTTGTTAGTAGAGTACCTACTCATATTATGTTCTCATTATGTATATCTCAGAAAGATTGTCCATTGATCAAACAATGAAAGCCTAACCTCCTAGTCGCTGGCGGTTCCAGGCCAGGTTTAAATACGCCTGCTGTAACGCCGAGTTCTTAAGCAGCCCCCTCAAAACTTGCAATTTCCCATGACTGTAAAACCATTTTCTACCTTGACGATTATGTATTAAAATTCGAACCTGGGTCAAAATAACTTAATTATCGTGGAAAATTACAAATTTTTATTCAAAATATGGACTACTCATATTATAACATTGTTAACGATGTACGCGGTTCCAATTGATCAAATATCTGTAACACAGGGTAGTAATTGCAAAAATCCACCTTCAAGCATATCAGAATGCATCTCGTAGTTCTGTTGCCATGCGGGTGAGTTGGCGAGCCAAAATGCCGTGATGTAGAACTACTTTTCCTCTTCTATTCTTGACCTTGTTCAATTAACTTTTTATGATGTTTCATGGAGTTTAGGTCAAATTGAAACCAAGCTAGAGCCAACGTTTCGATTTATGTAAAATCATCCTCAGGGCTACGAAATGAAAACATGAACAATATAAAATACAAAGATGACAACGATATACAATAGTTTTACATAAAAATGTTACGATCGCTCAATCAAAATTAACGGTAATTAGGTGTTGCAATACCTTAGTCACATAACATCAATAAATATGTACAAAGTTAAGAGGTAAGTCAAAATGTTTTGTGTATTATATTCTGTTCTTATATATATATGTGTATACTTTAAATTATAATACCGTAAAAAAACGCGATCGTAACATTTTTATGTAAAACTATTGTATATCGTTGTCATCTTTGTATTTTATATTGTTCATGTTTTCACTTTCATAGCCCTGAGGATGATTTTACATAAATAGAAACGTTGGCTATAACTTGGTTTCAATTTGACCTTAACTCCATGAAACATCATAAAAAGTTAAAAAAAAGTGATGTAGAACCCAGTGGGAAGACGGAGGAGCTGCTGATAGAGGCTCTATAGGGATGGGCAGAATATTCTTTGATGGTGGAACGTGAAAACGGACGAGAGATGATTGAAGGTTGGGCAAAAGGAAGGAAAACACATCAGAATGATGGGTAACGCCCTCAATCGTTAACCCTTTATTACCCAATGTTGCTTCTAAGCAACATCAAAAATGTTTGAACTTAAAAAGCTCTAATTAGGAGTTATCTAAACTACCTATTATTTTTGTAGTGCAAATTTTAATGACGAAATATTTAGCTGCCGGAATAGTTATCATTGAATGAAAAATCTTGAAATTTGATATCTTCCAGAATCAGCTCTGGGTTGGAAAGGGCTAATATTACCGAAACCAAATCCAACAAAAAAGCGAGTGAAATAAAATCCGAGGATCCCAGGGTGGATGGAGTGGAATTTTTCTATATTTATATAAATACTTGTAATTTTAGCACAGCTTGGCTTCCGGGTTTTCCTCCGCGTCAATTCATCTTCGTACGGCCGTTTCAGGTTTAAATACGCCTGCTGCAACTCCTAGGTCCTAAGCAACCCCCTCAAAACTTGCAATTTTTCATGACTGTAAAACCATTCTCTACCTTGACGATGATGTAGTAACATTGAAACCTGGGTCAAAATAACTTAATTATCATGGAAAATTTCAAATGTTTATTCAGAATATGAACTACTCATATTATAACATTGTTAACGATGTAGGCGGTTCTTTCTCCAATTTAAGTTCCTTAACCGTATTCATCTTTTTATTATAACAAATTCGTTTTGTTGTCTTAAACTTTACTTCGATATAACAAGGTGACAAAACATTGAGAGACATACTTCGTCAGTGAAATCCGAAAACTTCATTATTCGAGGCATATTAAATCGGATACCTAGTCAAATTAATAAGTTTCTGTCCGTTTATTTTCCAAAAATGCTGTTTTTATTTCGTTTAAGTTTTTTCAGTTCAAACGCTCATAATCAAAAATAGAGGATGTAGAATCCTAGAACATGGGCTAAAATACGAAAAATTGGCTGCTTTTCACAAGTTCATGTGTCATTAATTTTATATTTCTCTCCATTTCGTAAATCATAAATTCAAAACGATATCTCGACGTTTATATCAACCTGGATACCTAGACGACCTTAAATATTGTTGAGGGCCAAAGAGCATTCTCTCCATCTATTTCATCCATTGAAACTATATTTATTTTTCTCGCTTTTTAAACCACTTATGGACACAATACTCGAATACACGTGACACAAATATGTTCCTATTTACCCGCTTAATGAATTCAAGCGCCAATATATTCGTTCAATATGGAAGGCAAATGAAATATAAAGGATAAGATACCTAACATTATAATGGTTGTATTTTTTCAAAGCCCTACAGCATTTTTACAAATGCGCAACAAGGTAAAAATAAAATTTTATTGAACTCGTACAGTATTCCGTCATATAATTCAAGTATAGCTGGAATGTCACTGTGTAAAAAATCAAATTGAGCTTCATTACATCACCCATGAAGAATGGAGAAGCTTAAGTAGAAGAAGAGGAGAAGAAACGACGAAGTGCTAGAGATGGTGGATGAGGAGAAGCAGTCTATAAATGAGATATGCAGGAGACAGAAGGTATCGTTGGAGCGAATACTGAGCGGGGAGGGGATGTTGAAAACAGTGTTAGAGGGTACTGAGTTAGTTATATGAGGGAGATGGAGGAGGAGAATAGGGTGTTTTGATGATGAAATTAAAGGGAGTACACCTTGTTGCGAAGTGAAGATGGATTCAAATCTGGACTGACTGAGATATCCGCAAAACACTTCAAGTATACCTTAAGCGGCCAAATACTTCAATATTAATTACCTCATACGTCCCTTTCATTAACCAAATCCTTTTATTGAATTGCAATTCGAACGAAATGGAGTAGGCCATATAAAGAATTGTTGACGGGCGCCCATGAAGGAATAATGGTTTAAAAAATAAAAATATGGTTTATTGTTCTTCGACATTGTCCATTGAGAACATGTTGGGGTTATGAAGGGCAGACTGCCAGCGCACTCTATAAATGATCTATGGAAACCTACCAAAATTTATAGAATACTTTAATAATAGCATCAACCATGCATCGAAGCTGGATGCAATGATCCGTCTCTTGCCTTCCCGGAGGTAGGCGTGTAGGCGAGCTATAATCTTGCACGGCCAAACCCCGGGGCAAAACAGACGTGCGATGCGTACGCTTTGAGACTGCTGGGATGGATGGCATGATATTCGAAGGCGAGGAAACGGCAAGATGAAAGCGGATGAGAAGAGATGGAGGGGCGGAGGGGAACAGCGGGAGGATAATGAAAAAATTCGGGTGGACCCAGAGGAGGGATGGAGCGGGGGGGGGGGGGGTTACACCAAATTTGGAGCGTGGGTGGGGAAGGGGATATCCTTGCCGTACGCCTGCCTTCACGTGAAATTTTCATTTTCCAAGTGCTAATCTCGCTCTGAGGGGACGGAATGAGCGCATCAAAAACTGCCTTATCTCGGCCTTCGCCTCACCTTTGCCCCCAACCCCGCTGCTATATCCGTCGTAGAATTTCATTTTTCCCACCCATTCTCCCCTTCAAAGAGACGACCGCTTTATTTCATGGAGGGAATAATGCACAATAATGGTTGGAGCTAAACGCTTTATAACTGAAACGTTGGATGGAGAATATTCACAGCAAGCTGAAGGAGAGTTTGGTAACTTAAGCAGAGCGGAGTTTGGACATGCGAACTTTTATTTTTGCATTATGTTATCGAAAAACAGCTCAAATGATCACCCAGAGCACAAATAATTCATCCAAGGAATTTGATTTAAATGGTTGAAATTGATTTTCTCCGTTTTAGCTCGAATAAAAACGTGAGTTCTGATGTAAAGTTTTTTTTATTTACTAGAATATTCTCTTCTCTTTCGTAACAATGTGGTTCTTTAGATTTATTTTTCAATACTTTTCATATCATTTTCTCAATTTTTTATACCTACCTAAGAAGCCACCAAAAACTATAACAAAAGTGATGAATTAAATCCTTAAAGGTAACGCTGTAGCAGAGCCATTTTTTCAAATGTTAATTGCCAAAATTTGGGATTCACCATACCTCTAAATATCTAGGAATAGTACAAACACAAAGAGTACAATAGGAGGTTCTTAGGCAGGCCTTTAAATGTTATGTTACCCAGCGCGAATATAATGAGTTTACAAGAGTCTCCACTCGTGTCACTGACGGGAGAAGTGATCTGAATTAAAATTATGACTTTTCACAGAAATGCATGCCGATGATAATTTGATACATCAAACTCTTCCTAACTTTCCCCTGCTTTTGGTCACTTTTTTTTGCAAAAAAAACAAAATGTCGAGAAAAATTAATCACTGTAGCCTCGTTGCCTCGCTGCGAACATTTTTAACAAACCGATTGAAATGCGCCAAAAGTCACAGCAATGAATCAGGCTTCAATGGGATGGACTGGTGCCTCTTTCATTTAGTCCCCTTGAGTACAAGAATGCATTGTGTTTCGTGCGAAAGGCGATTGGTGTAAGAATACATTGAAGTCATTTGGTTCTGATCTGTGCTGATAATATCAAGTTGATAGCCAATCGTGAAGTGTGTTAAATTTGCGCAGAAAATGTTTTTTTCCGGTCGGACAAGCAAACAGGCTTCAAAATAAAATCGTGGTAAAATCACTTGTTTTAATGTGGCATGTAGAAAAAAATGTTTATTACACGCGTCCAAACTGCCTTTATGGTGCCACATTTCATGGAGTGGGGGGATAGTAAAAATGCCACATTTAAATGCGTGTTCTTGAAATGCTATTGATGATGTCTTAGCAAGTTAAAAGAAATCAAAGCGCAAGTAATTCATATGGAATGAGAATAGTCACTAGTTAAATAACTTCTTTAGGTGAGTAATGTTCTTGAAATGCTATTGATGTTATCTTAGCAAGTTAAAGGAAATCAAAGCGCAAGTAATTCATATGGAATGAGAATAGTCACTAGTTAAATAACTTCTTTAGGTGAGTAATCCATATAATTTATTTAAGTGCTTTTAGAGCAAATTTATATTAACTTAGAGTTCATCATTTTCAGTTCTACACTGAATTTTGGAACAAAGGGATCATTTATTTGAAATTGCGCCGTTTTAAGGAACTCTTTCATCCAAACGGTGGTACTGGGATAGAACTTTCTGACAAACTAGCAACGGAATCGCATTTCAAATGATCAGTAGTAAGGTCGCACCTCAAAGTTGATAAAAAAAAAACTGGGAAAAAAATGACAAATCTAAGGAGTAAAAACCGATATAGACATTTTCATGAATTAGAGATGACAATCAATCAAATCATTTTCAATTCATAAATTCCTTGAATAATGGCTAATTTTTTAAGCCAAAAACTGGAAAGTTATGGTAATATTTAAATTAACAAGCATCTGCTAGGATTTTTTTTATTTTACAGACAACATTAGTCCACCTAACTCTTTATTTACATACATACGTATTTATAATCATAAAATAGCTCTCACGTCCTTTTATCACATTATTATAGCAACGATGAACACAATTTTTCAGAATTTTACTTTTTATTGAAATTACAGTTAGCTGCCTCCATAAACATCATGCAAAATTGAGTATTTTTTATACCTTAACACAAAAAAACGATTACAATGTGTTGAAAGTGCATTGTATTAGAATGGAATCTAAAATCAAATGGGCATGGGTATTAATATATTTACATCATATTACCGATCAAACAATTGTCAAAACATTTCATCAAAATATAGGAGCAATATGTTCGCCAAACGGGTAAACTACGGGCTTCAAATATTAGATTGTATCAATGCACCTACTGTGGAACCTTGAAGGAGGCGGCATATTGGGTAACTGAATGTGTTTTGGTTAAAAATTAAGTTAGGCAGAGGTTGCGCGACTCGATTCTAATAGCTGTGGTAGAGGATCCAAGATGACTGCCGGGAACATCTGGCATCTTTGAATTTGGAAACAGCTGTGTCATTTTAACGAAGAACCAATGCGAGAGCTCCCAGAATAAAAATGGCTTTTGAATAATTTGGATGACTTTTGAAAAGGAATCATTATTATTACGGCCACTAATTATCAACTCAACATTCCTCTGTAATGAAATTAGGTATTTTAATGAATTCCTGCAACATAAAAAACTTATTTCAAGTGTGTGGTAAATATGAGAAAGGTTATTTTCAAATACCATTATGATATTAATTTCAGGTATTTTCCAGCATATTTGCTAGCATAATTAAGCACCTAAAAATTTATCCCAAAATAAAATCAATTTGTACTAAAAATGTGAGAATGTGGGAACCTAGAGCTACTTTGGAACTTAGACAAAGGACTGGAAAAGTATAGGAAAAATCAAACGAAGGATAGGAATGACGTAAGGAGTTCTTAAGGGGAAGAGAGTGTTGTTTTTTTAAGGAACTGGACTTACAATTGAGGAAGATATTGGTGAAGTGTTATGCTTGGAGTGCGTTTACCTGTGCATCAGACTTGGTCGATAGGAAAGACAGGGACAGGATCAGGTTCGAGATGTGGGTTTGGAGAAAGATGGAGGGAATACGGTGGACGAATCGAGTAAGGAATGAGCCAGTGTTGAATCGGATAGATGAGGAAAGAACATTGATGGCTAAAATAAATCAAAGGATGGGGCATGTGATGAGAGGTTATGTCATTCTGAAGGTAGCCTTGGAGGGAACGGTGGAAGGGATCAGAGGGGAAGGCTGAAGTTAATTGACAATTTAGAGATGGGAAAATTTAGAGACTAAAATGGCCCCAAACAGGAAATAATGGAGAGACTAAAAAAATGGGTGCCTCATGCATCTAATGGCGGTAGGCCGAACCTCTACTTCATTCAACCATACTTCTTACTCGATTTATGGATTGAAACTAAACTGTTCGAAAGTGAAGCACGTGGTCCCTCCGGTGCGAAATATTATCTGTATTCCGTTTCGTCCCAGACTCTAAGTCTAGTTTCAACCCGAAGTAGTTTTGAATCCGATTTCGTTTCGACCCTCATTTTAGCTCCCAGGGTTTAAAGCTTTTTCGTTTCGTTTCTGCATTACGCTCCCGGGAACGAAGCTGTTGAAATTTTACTAGTTTTGACTTTCGTTTAGTTTCGAATGCCTTCCCCAGAGAAAACACGAACCGATCAAAATGACCACTGCCGGCGCTTTCAGGTGTGGTAAAAAGACTGCGCTTCTAGTTCTAACCAGGGATGGCAATAGAAACTAAACGAAAGTCAAAACCAGTAAAATTTCATTTCATAAGTCCAGAGCGAACACCTCTAGCGTTCAAAGTTCGGGCTTTGCTCTCCGGCTGTGGCGCCATGCGAACGACCTGGACTGCTAGTCGCATCATATGCTCAGCAGTCCATACCACCTTGTCCGGTATAGTCCACAAATTTCCACAGGGGATAATGACGCCTCGGTAGCTTAACTGGCTAAAGCACTCGGCCGGAAATCGAGGGATCCGGGTTCGAATCCCGGTCAAGGCGAATGATTTTTCCTCTGTGGATTTTTCGCAAAATTTCATTAGTTTCGTTCCCGGGAGCGAAATGTAGAAACGAAACAAAATGGATTTTAACTCGGCGAGCTAAACTCAGGGTGGAAACGAAATCGGAGTCAAAACTACTTCGGGTCGAAACTAAACTAAAACTCTGGGACGAAACGAAACGTAGATTACGTTTCTCACCGGAGGGACCACGTGCTTCACCTTTGAACTTTTAGTTTCGACCCAAATACCCAGTATGAAGTACGGTTGAATGAAATGGAGGTTCGTCCCCTATGAAAAAATTGTATAAACCTGTTTCAATTTTTTATACAATCTTATACATTGCCATGGTAATGTATAAGAATGTATAAAAATTTGAAACAGGTTTATACAATTTTTTCACAAGGGGTCCTACAGCCATTAGATGCATGGGGCACTCATATTTTTGCCACAAACAGGAGAATGGTGAACACAAACTGGCCATTCGATTTTTAAGCTCAATTTTTAACCTCTCTTACGTACCTACGTCAAACATAATGGGTCGAAACTATTCCCTCTTATCCCCCTCCACTCAAATTCAGGGATCGAAACTTAGCAATGAGCAGCGGAGTTTCCATCAATTTCGTTTCGTTCCTGGGAGTAGAGTTTCGTCCCGGGTCGAAACTTAACTTCTTGGTGATTATAATTTCGTGCGGGAACGAAACAAAACCTAGGCCTCGTATTTTCGTTTCCTTGCGGGTAGAAACGAAACATTTTCGTTTCGTTTCACTTTCCAACTGTGGTTCTAACGCGACCCCTTCAAATAACAGGAATCGCAGATAAGTGAAAATGTAGAGCGTATTTATCACCATTTATCGGGAAAAGTGGCTCACAATCGCACTCGAGTGAATGAGGCGGAAAATTCGTGATGAAAAAGCGGCGTGAAACTGAATGCAACGATATAAAATTATCAGCACTTGCGACGGCTGAATTTTTCATGAAGGCAAAATGAAGTTGCGTCACCCGCTAAAATAAAATTTAAATACTATCCTGCTCAGGCTCGATGTTATTTTTGCTTTCAATTCGATACCAATATTTTCTCTCTCATACAGATTACGATACCGGTTGGACAATGCCTGTTATGAAAAATTTGGTTTACATGTCGGACACTATTACTCATTTCACCATACATTTTCCAACATTAAATTTCTTTGCAGATAATTTTCTCAACACCTCATCCATACACTAAACTATCACTCGTAAAATAGTGAACGAAATACGTGGGAATACTTGCAATGTTCAGCGAGAACTGAAATCAAAGAGCTTGCTGGAATAAAATTAATATGAATGACTTTAGAAACGTATCATGATTATTACGGCCACTAATCGTCAACCTCTGTAATGTTTGGGGGTATGTTTCCCCTTTTTTTCTCCTTTTCTCTTCCCCTTCCAGAGTATGGATGTGTGCGATTATCTGTTGTTAATTGTTTAAACTCCTGATGTAAAGGCCAAATTGTGATTTCGGTGGTTATTGAAATAAATAAGAATTGAGATAAATAAATGACCAAGCAAGAAATTTATTTAATCAAATTGTAATTGATTGGCACCAATACACTTCAAAAATTAAATAAAGTTAACAATCCCCTATTATCACAACATTTCAGCTTGAGCCCATCTTACACCATGCGATCTGTAAGAACTCAGCCATGTGACCAATTATTCTCTTGCCATCAGATTTCAGATTAATACCACTAAAGTAATCCCTAAATCGTTTCTCTGCCTCTATGAATGACAATGTTCCATACATCAGAGTGTGGTACATGATTGAGTTATCACCTCGGCTGTCTATTTTCGCACCTCCAAATCATAATTTTACCATTAGTGATAAATTGCATATTTTCACCTCTTTACGCCCAAATCAATCTTAGCATGGTTCGGCATCCACTGAATAAATATGGAAAATTTCAATGCGAAACCAAAATATAAACTGAGTGAAACCTTTGCAACTGATCCAAATGACCAATAGCTCTTTCTTTAACAAAAGAGAAAATTCCACCCCGAAGGCAAACTTGGCATTCACCCCTAGGATGCTATCAGATTTCCACTCCGTTGGATTCCCTTCAGAGGGAGTCATTTTTCAATCCACGGACTTGGCTACTTAATGCGAGGAAGGGAAGGCTGCCTCGAAGAGATTAGGTGGCACAAAGGAGTATGGATGAGAGAAATATATTGCATACCATCGATGCATAAAAGCGCCAACTGTACCCTTAAATGGAGACAGGATGCTAAGCTGCCAGGTCGATAGAAATTCAATTAAATTCTCTGCTCAGCCAGCGCAAACTCATGACTAAAAGAATAATATTCCCTCTGCGATGAATGGTAGCTTTAGGACGACCATTGTCATGCAACAAATACAATGTTATGCGCTAGATAAAAAATGCATTAGCCCATTTCCCCCGAGGAAACTTTCTACTTGCGATTATGACGATATTTATGTGTGTATGAAAAGAAAAAGAAATGCACATTCTTATTCTTGCAATCAATTTTCGCTTTCCAAGTGATTTAAGGGGAAATTTGAAAAAAAAATGCATAAAAATACTGTGATTTTAGCATTATTGGCTTACTGTCCCCTTGATGACCGTCAGTATTGTTTATGTAGTTCGACATCTCTTCTATCGATAGAGTTTGCTATACCAGCAAAGCTGTAAATTATCTACCATTTTTTTTTAATTTATTGTATTTGCAAGGCATGCCATCGCACCGTTTACAACAAGGTTGCATCTACAGTTAAATATGGTTCGTAATTTGATTCGTTTGTGCAATGGCACGCCATGGTGGGTTCAATTATTAAAAAAATTATGAAAAACGTCGTGGAACATTTTGAACGGAAAGTTTTAAGGAGAACATGTATTACTATTTGGACGTACAGACAGTGTTACCCAGATGTTAAGCGAATTAGGCTGGGAGCCGCTGGAGTCTCTGAGGCTGCGCGCTAGGCTTAGATTGCTCGAACAATTGAGAATGGATATCTTTAAGAGCTACACAGAGAACATAATATTAGAGCCACACTATATTTCCAGGTCCGATAGAAGCGATAAATTAAGAGAGATGTTTTGCCGAACAGATGGATATGGGAATTCATTTTTCCCCCGAACCATAAAGGACTTTAATAAACGCTAGTCCCAACTTCGTTAGAGCACTTCATTTTTTTATTAGCTGTAAACGACTGGTATGCTAACACCCCCTGCCACACGCCTTTTAGGCGCCTTGCGGGGTATTATGTAGATGTAGATTACTACCACGAATCCCTATTATCACGGCAGATGTGCCAATTGAATTCAAAGGTGTTTAATTACCGATCAGATTTGCATTCACAATGACATTCAATAAGTCTCAAGGCCAAAGGATGTCTCTTTTGTGGCTCAGATTTGGGCACACCGTGTTTTTCACTCGGACAATTGTACGTGGCACACTCTTGCGTGGATAAACCATCCAGTTTGTTTGTGTTGGATAAAGATAGACTCACTAAAAATATCGTACACTTCATTGCACTAAGAGACTGATAATATATCGTTTTTTTAATGCCATAATTTCCTAAAGAAACGCAATTTTAAGTGTCTTGATTAAGATAATGAAATTACGATGAATTAAGGAAAATGACTGTTTGGTATTTTGTCATTTTTATATGTCCTCTTCGTTCACAGCGTTCCATTCCTCTTTGAATCGCATACCACATCCCCACACTAACAAATAGTCAGTTATTTATTATTTGACTTCCAAAACATTCACTAGAGATAATGTTTATGGCTAAACAACGTTTGCCGGGTCAGCTAGTGTATATATGAACAATAAAGTCAGAAATGATGCGAGTAGTATACAAAATAGTAGTTCACTAGCGTGTCACTATCACTAAAAACAGAAAAAAATAAGAGGAACAAACACTCCAACGGAAAAATATTTACTGGAGCATTCGAAGCAGCTGCTTCAAGAGAAAACTGGTAGGTTATAAGGGAGGCAGGGTCAAGGAAAATAAAAAAAAACAATATAAAGTTTTCAATTCTTTCTATAAAAGTACACGAAAAAAAAAGATTTGATTAAAACTATCGAACTGGCGTGATAGGGAGTATTTTTGTTAAATATACTTAAACTTTGATGCAAATTATTAAGCACTTGATTTATTTTACCAAACGCTAGCGTGAGCTCTTGATATATTTCATCAAACATTTTGGTATTGCATAATTTGGTCAATTGTACGGAAGAGTTTCGTAAAAATAACCGAATTAATTCAATACGATTCTGAGTTTGATAACTTTTATCGAAGTTATGATTAATTTTACGAAGGTGATTGCTTGTTTGGTAAAAATTATCAAACTCTACATTGCTATGCAAATTTTGTTTGATAGAATTTACCAAGTGTTTCGTAATCTATCGAACGGTCTATCGTTCCTCTTATGTTTATACCAATGCACATTTGCAGTTGAAAGATCCTTAAACAGGCCTTACATAAAAGATAAGTTGGTAGAAATGATTTTGTTTTCATTATTTGTGATGGCGATAACGTTTTAATTTTGTTTACGTTCATTTTTCTGTTTTTTCCTGCTTTAAATTGCAATACTACCCGTTAGCTGGTGAATCAAAGACATTGATTGAATCGCATATTATCATAGATATTAAAGCTGTAAGGAGATGTTTGTGTATTTCGACACATTAAAACTTTAATTAGAGGTATTCCTGAGGTATAATCATTCGCGATCATGTTTAATAACATGTGATAAAAGCCGTGATACTAGACCCAATCCATGCTAAGGATATCACCCAACACGTTAAAGCTATCTCTACATCGATGTAATAAGCCTGCAAATAAAGTTTTCTTGCGCATCTGCACTAGATATTCATATGGAGTAACTACGTAATGCAATTGTGTGCATCAAGTATTCCTCATAAGCATACAAAGCGAAACTGTAGTCACACCTTATTCACATTTCAAAACAAAGGTTAAATAGTAACAATAATAATATATTATTATAGCGTTTAAGTTAGCAATTATTATGACAACCGATTTAGACTAGTTGTTGGAGTCCGTTGTTACCACGCGGAGGGTCCACGTTCAATGCTTCATGCAGGCTTGTAATTTTTCCACTTTTTTTTTGTATTTTTTTTGCAGAAACTTACGCCAAACTCCTAATTTTATTATTTTCAATCATAATAGTGTTTTCTGGGTTGAAAATCTTTCACATGTGCACGCTACGTCGATTTTATTACTCTTTCGATTTTGATAGTTTTTATCGAAATGCTGTAGCCATTTCGGTAACAATTACCAAATCAGTTTGATAGAATTTATCAAACTGGTTTGGTAATAATTACTGAATTTTTTAATGTGCCATATGAACCCAAAAGTTTGATAAATTTCATCAGAATTCGATTTTTCTAGCTAAACTTTTTTTCCGTGTAGAAAACAATATGAAGTTTACATTGATCATAACAATTTTATCACAAGGAAGACTGCCGTATTTTTTATTATTATCATAATTATAACCACAATAATTACATTGCACTTTTACTAACGGATCGACGAAAGTGAAATGATGCAATAGTATTATCGTCTTTTCTCGTATTGTATAGCACAATTCATCATATAAATGCCGTTTCAAAGATTTTTCATACAAAAATTTGAAGAACAGTCGCTGCAATTGCTTCCCGCCGATGTCGTGTGCTATTTTGGACGAGGAGAGGGGCCATCAGGGGGTAGGGGGTTAGCAGGCGAAATTCAGATCAGGTGGGTTACATGCATGTAATCGCAAAATGCACTCAAATTTGAGGGTTTGGAGGTTGAGAGCGGAGTCGATGGGGGGGAGGGATGATATAACAGAATCTTTGAAACAGTCGTAAAAGAGATAGTCGTGGAACAAAGAATGAGTGAGTACGGGGACGGATGCGTGGGGGGATGACGGACAACAGGGGGCGCGGTGATTATTTATTCTGAGATTGAGGGGGTGGTGGATTGGCCTGCATGGAAAGCTGGGCAGAAGTTGCAATGAAGGAAGTAAAGTTGCAGTGAAGGTACAGGTGGTGGAGGGAAATATCGGGAGGCATTTAAATTTGGGAAAAAAGGGTCTTTTGTTAGTGATTCGTGGAGTAGTAGGGATAACGAAAAATTTCTCGGGATTCCCACCGGCTGTGGTATTTGGTTAATTATCCCAACGTATCAATGGCTGAGTCTGCCATTGTCTCCAGGGGTTTACTCTTAAAGGTATTTTTTTTAAAAGTACCATGAAGTATAAACCCCTGAAGACGATGGCAGACTCAGCCATTGAAACGTTGGGAGAATTAACCCAATACCACACCCGGTGGGAATCCCGAGAAATTTTTCATCAATCTATACGCTGGGAAAACCTAAAATTTTACATAGTAGGGGTAATATTAGAAGTGGATTTGTGGCTGGAGAGAATTTTGTACAAATCCTTCAGGATATCCTGTAGAGCATGAGACCCGGGAAAGTAGACAGTGAGAAGAGAGGGGGAACATTTTTTATCAGCGCGAGGTTTATTTGGGATGCATGGTTTTTGTCTAATTTTACTGCTTAAAAATTTTTCGGTGTACCCTCAGCGAAGAAGAGAGGTGTGCAGTTTTGAGAGGACCCTCTGCAGATCTTCAGGGTTATAGCAAATCCTACGTCCAAGGATGGAGAGAGAAAAAGGAATGGAACGTTTGGTGTGTGGTAGATGGCAGATATTGCAGTGGAGGCATTGCTGCTTGTTTGTGGCTTTGAAGTGAACCGAGGTCTTGACTTTGTTATTGCTAGAAAGGTGTATGTCCACATCCAAGAAAGAGATGTTAGTTTTAGAAATAGAAGTGAAAGAAACAGAGGCATATGAGTTGTTTGAAGATACAAAGATGTTAAGGGAGTTGATGTCAATAGACCGGAGACAAAAATATCGTTTATGTATCTGACCCAAAAAAGACGTTTTAGGGGGTAATTTATCAGGGAGTTTTCTTCGAACAGGCCGAGGAAAAGATTGGCATTAGAAGGTCTAAACCTACTTCACATTGCACAACTGGACAATTTCAGACAGTAGTTATTATTAAATAACTTTCTGTTTCTTTCACGTCTATTTCCATCCTCGCCTGCCTCGACACGGTTATTAAGACCACAAAACTTTTCACAATCCGGCCTCCCGGCCCTCAACGGCTCTGATGACGATGAATAAGTCACTCGTCAAAACGTCGGAAAGATAGAGACTGAGGACCTAACTCGAGAAGTGTTTACGTTTATCATGTACATTGAGAATGGTTCTGTTCCCTTTAAGAATGCCCTCCCCAGCCAAAGGAATAAATACGACCGCGAAGGGAAAACAGGGGGACCTCTTTAAGCGGAGGACTTCAGAAGTCGCAGTGAAAGGTCTGTGGATGGGTATGGTTTAATTCCTTTGTGCCATCCTCGCCTGCCTTACCGCGGTCATTAAGACCACAAAACTTTTCGCAATACAGGCTTCCGGTCCCTCTATTCGCGAATATTCGCCTTATACCCTTTGGCTCATACACCTACACCAGCGCCGGATGCTCAGCGGACAAAGACTGAGACGTCTGAGAATTATTGCGTTCACTGCTGCTGTAGTTCGCATCGGAGGTCACAATTCCAACTCCTTGATTTTCCCTCCCGCCTAACCGGATATCTGTTGAAAAGGCACGCCGGTTGAGCCGATGCTATTGCAAAATGGAGATCCCTTTGAAGCAGAAGACTTTCCATATAATGCGTCGTTGAATTTTCAGGGATAAGTTCTCTCCATCCCAACGATAATTTACTGCGAAACTAGGAACGCCTTCCGGCAATGTTTCAAAAGGGGGTCTCTCAGGTCAAGGTGAAGGTCGAATAGCGGAGCCAAACAGGGGTGATTCGCAAATAAAATACCCACGTTCAGAATAAATAATTTCTCACCATAATAGTCTGTATCGCCAAATATATATTGTGAAAATTTAGTTATTCACAATGACCAGACAAATCAAGGATTTTATCACGAATTTTACAATTGGAATGGGGGAAATTTACTGTCAACTATCGGCGCAAAAAGGTAGAACGCTGATATTTAAGCATTTGTATGAAATTCTGCCGATGCTACATAGAGTCGTGTCATATATCGTTTTACTCATTGTTCTCCGGAAGTATGATACATGGTAGCAATAAAATATAGATTGAATTTAAGCCATTAGAAGTTAACTCAAACAAGGTTTAAAAGGCATGATAAAAATGAATAAAAGAAATATGTGAGGTTTGAAGAAATAAAAAACTGATAACTGAACAAATTTGTGTAAAATATCAATAAAGAATCATAAAATGTTGGGATGATAAAATAATTAAAATTAGTACGTTAAAAAGAGTATAAAGTATAAATAATAAACTCTGAGAACGGTGTATAGGGTGTAAAAATACTAAAACGGTAAATCCGGTGATGTAAAACCTGATGATGACGTCAAACGTTAAAACCATGGTAGTAAATTTGTGAATAAATATTCATGTGGAAGCACAAAGTTCTTCTTTTTAATTTAAATTTTTACTCATTGTTTACTGGACTGCAACAATAAGTCGTTAAACATTGCTTAAACGTAAGCGTATAGTTTCTACGGTCGAAAGAGTGACGAAGAATACGCGAAAAACTATGAGAACGGCGAAACGGTCTTCTTCTTGGTTTGGCATGGTATTTGGAGGAGGCGACCGACAGCTGAGGTCGAGTGAAGTCCTCTCGGGATTTCCACCGGTTGATTTGATTTATAGGCACCAACGTTTCAATGAACGCCTCGTTCATCGTCCTCAGGGTGAATAATAAATTTTTACTGATTAAAGAATGTTTATAAGTAACTATAAACAAATTGCAACAATTAAGTTACCCCTGATCGGCCGGAAAAATCTGAATTTTTATGAAACGGTGGGGTTCTATGATTTTTAATTTTCTTTAAAATGGGATTCCACGCATTGCTAATTTTGTATCCAGTGTCCCTATTGAAATTATTTTTATTAAGCCTAATTTCAATGGCCTCCTTAGCGAGCCTGTCCCAGAAGTTGTTGGAACGGCAGATTAATTTGGCGCTATCCCATTTAATTTGGTGATCCCTATTCATGCTATGTTCAGCCACAGCAGACTTATCAGGCTGTCCAAGTCTGAAATGCCTCCGATGCTCCTTAATCCTGGTGGCTATCGTTCTACCAGTCTCCCCCACGTAGACTTGGCCACATTCACAGGAAATCTGGTAGACGCCAGGTGTCATTAGGCCAACAGGGTCTTTTGCCTTCACTAATTGGTCCCTCAGTTTACTAATAGGTTTATGTATTGTCTCTATATTGTATCTTTTGAGAATGTTCGAGATCTTAGTAGATACTGTCGACATATATGGCAGAACGGCCCTGGCTACAGGCTTAGACTCTTCTTTCCCACCCGACAAATTTTCGTTAAAAGTTCTTTTCATGGCCAAAGTGATCTGTCGGTCACTGTATCCATTTTGCCGGAATGTTCTCTTCAAATATCTCATCTCATCTGGAAGACTTTCCGTGTCCGCGATGGCTTTGGCACGATGTACTAAGGTAGAAAGTACCGCCGCTCTGTGAGAAGGGTGGTGATGGCTGCGAGCATTCAGATACAGATCCGTGTGCGTCGGCTTGCGATACACGCTATGTCCCAGGCAACCATTACTCTTCCGGTGGATCAAGATATCGAGGAAAGGAATCTTGCCGTTTATTTCTTTTTCCATAGTAAACTGAATGTTTTTATGTTGGTTATTCATATGTTCTAAAAACTTCATTAAAGCCTCAGACACATGAGGCCAAATTAGGAAGGTATCATCCACATATCGGAAAAAATACCTTGGGCGTAGCGGAGCTGTGGAGAGCGCCTTTTCTTCAAAATGTTCCATATAAAAATTTGCAATGGCTGGAGATAGAGGGGATCCCATAGGAACTCCGTCCGTCTGCTCGAAAAATTCTTGGTCATATTTGAAATAAGTTGACGTCAGTACGTGATGGAATAGTTTCACCGTGTTCTCATCAAAAATATTCTGCAGCAACTCAATGGTGTCAACGAGTGGCACTCGAGTAAAAAGGGACACAACATCCAAGCTGACCAAAATGTCCGTATCTTTCACTTTAATATCATCCAGGATATTCACAAACTCGGCCGAGTTTTTGACATGGTGTTCACCAAGCCCAACATACGGAGAAAGGAGCCATGTTAAATATTTAGCCAAATTATAGGTGGGCGAAGCGATAGAACTCACTATCGGTCTTAACGGCACTCCTTTTTTATGGATTTTGGGCAGTCCATAAAGCCTAGGGGGAGCCGGAGCATCAGGTTGTAGATTCTTTGCTTCTTCAGGTGCTAAACTGGACTTCTTGATGAGGGAAATCGTCTTTCTTGTTACCGCTTCTGTGGGGTCTCTATGCAGTTTCCGGTAAGCCTGGTCTTCTAGAATATCACGTATTTTATTACGATAATCTTCGGTTTTTAAGATTACGGTGGCGTTCCCCTTGTCTGCTGGCAAGATAGTAACCTCCTCGTTCCCACGAAGGGCTCTGATGGCAGATCGTTCCTCTCTGGATATATTAGGTTTTGGTGGGACTGCCCGACTTAAAACATAGGAAACTTCGACCCTCACTTCTTCGGCCAAATCATCCGGAAGTTTACGAACAGCATTTTCTATTCCACCTACATAATCTAAATATGGGATGGTCTTGGGTGCTGGAGCAAAGTTAAGTCCCTTGGACAATGCCGTAAAAGTTGCCTCGTTAAAACTTTCACTTGTCAAATTAATAACAACACGTTTTGGGTCCAATGGAGGAGCGACAGGCTTAGACTTTGGAAGGCGATCGTACTTACTCTTCTGTCTTATTTTCTCCTTTTCCAATAAAATTTCTCCCATGGCAGTAGTGACTCGGTCAATAAATTCCCAGTCCAGAGGAGAGAGAACCGATGCAATTCGAAGATGTAGTGCCATAAGTTTCTTTGCGTTGCAGTCCAAAAGTCTTCGCTTATCGTGGATTCGTTCACGGACCAAAGCCAAGCTGGTTCTTCTTAGAATGCGGCTGACTGCTGGTGACTTAGTGGACGCACGAACCATGGCGAATTTAGGTATAGTTTCTTCATCGCGACATCTCAAAAGGAAAGCAAGAGAACTAAGAAGTCATCCCTTTTCCTTTCGCAGTTTCTCCAACAGGCGTATGTTGCGGTGTATTTCCTCCCCGTAGAGGAATGTAAAATATGATGAGATTCTTTCCCGGCGTATTAATTGAGTGAAGTCCTCTCGGGATTTCCACCGGTTGATTTGATTTATAGGCACCAACGTTTCAATGAACGCCTCGTTCATCGTCCTCAGGGTGAATAATAAATTTTTACTGATTAAAGAATGTTTATAAGTAACTATAAACAAATTGCAACAATTAAGTTACCCCTGATCGGCCGGAAAAATCTGAATTTTTATGAAACGGTGGGGTTCTATGATTTTTAATTTTCTTTAAAATGGGATTCCACGCATTGCTAATTTTGTATCCAGTGTCCCTATTGAAATTATTTTTATTAAGCCTAATTTCAATGGCCTCCTTAGCGAGCCTGTCCCAGAAGTTGTTGGAACGGCAGATTAATTTGGCGCTATCCCATTTGG
Organism: Ischnura elegans; assembly: GCF_921293095.1. Classification (NCBI taxonomy): domain Eukaryota; kingdom Metazoa; phylum Arthropoda; class Insecta; order Odonata; family Coenagrionidae; genus Ischnura; species Ischnura elegans. The sequence goes on along the minus strand of NC_060254.1, from coordinate 77,795,087 downwards.
CGCTAGCTGAGGTCATTTGCGCCATGAGGGAAGGGTGTGGAAGGAAGGGTGGAGAGATACCGGCGTCGGCGTTAGTGTGCTCTTAACGAAAGGCGCAAAGGCTTAACGTCTTAACGTCCCATCCGACGGACGGAGTGTTGCGCTTGAAATGTCCTCCACACAATATTCAAGCAGGGATCGGGCAGTCTCTGAAAATTCTCTGCCACTGCCGGGATTTGAACCCGAGCCCGCCGGGTGGGAAGCCAACACTCTAGCAACTACACCAACCCGATCCCCGGTCTTCTTCTTCATCTCGTCACGGACAAAATATTTGATTGGAGAATTCAATTATATTTTTTATTGAGAGATAGACATATTCGCATTACAAAGACTTCTTTAAAATTAATTTACTCTTTCCTTGATTTTTAAAATGGCCGAAAGGTAGATTTCAATTACCGAGGTTTTGAAGAGTAGATGAATATTGCCATATGTAAATTACGTCTATCATGTGTAAAAATATTTCTAAACTTTTCGTGTAAGGAAATATTCATATTGTTCCTCTTCCTTAAATGAAACATCAAAGACAAAAGTTTCCCCGCGGCAATGCACCATACCAAAATACCGATTTTCAATAGTGCAATCAGTGAATATTTATTATTATACATAAACTATACATTAGGGTGGTCCTTATTTTTGAAGTTTTGGAATCTCGTTTGGGACGCCCCCCAGTTTTATTCCATTTGGTGAGAAAATAAAACATGAGGATTATTTCTGCAATCAGATACCGGGAAAACGTGCCGCATCGCACTCAAAAGTTCTGAAATTTTGGTATTTTTGGGCGTTTTTCGGACAAAACTGAAGATGATGTCACTCTCGGATTGTTCAACCCCTTTTTTGTCTTCTACAACGACTCATTAGACATTTGCAGAGTATAACCTCGAATTTCTTTCATATCTGCCCTTTGATTCCCGAGATATCGCATCGAGAGTGAGCGCGCGCCACCCCAGTCAGACACTTATACATATGATATCATATTCTATATGCTCTGACTAATCACTCCCTTACCCAAATATTCACTCAAGTTTTACCGCACGTATAGAGTCAAAACAAATAGAGATTCCAGTTTAATAAAATTGGGCTATCAATAATGTTTAATTAGTTATTTAGTTATAGCACGATAGTGAGAGCACACGATTTTCTCCACATACATATCAATTCCTTGTCAATTTCTTCGATCTGTAGTGGAAGCGATATTCTGTGATTCTCCAGAAGGTAAAAATATTGCTATATACGGAGAGTGAAACCCTTTTTAGATTACTAATAGCTCACTCAAAATACAAATAAATTGTTTTTTATGTGATTTGTACAAAATAACAGTTAATCTCCATTGTTTTCAGAGTAAATTCTAGCAATCTTAGGACTGAGGATTGAAGGTAAGGAACAAACGTCTTTACTTACTGCTAGCGTTTCGCGTCTTCTCTGAAATCCAGCCTCCATCAACAAGAATCATTTAAAACTCATTTACAATTTAATCCTTAAACTGATATTTTTGCAGTAAAAATCAGATCTAAAAGCAGACAGCACGCATCGGCCCTGAAAATGTTATCGCCAAGTTCCAACGTGGACCGCTTCTTTTAAACAATCAATATAAATTAGGAACTCCCGCAGAAATATCAGAGGGAGTCATATCAAAGAATAAAAAAAAATAAACTTAGAGACATAATCTGCATATGCAGGAGTAACTCCCTGCAAATCAACGCATAGCATGGGTACGCTTTCTCAAGAAATAGTAATGCTTCAAAACCATGACGACGGAGTAGGCTAACACTCGGGACTAGAATGTAAAGAGTTTACGTCTATTCATTATCACATATTAAAACTTACATTCCATGAATTCGAGGCGCTTACAATTTAAGGAACGATGAATGATGAAGTTTTATGACGTCCATGAGGTATCATATCATTTGCATGGTCGAAGGAAATATCAGGAAACAAATGAATATCGCGTAGCGCAAAAGCTTTTTCACGAGTGGCGGCGCGCGATTCACGAACTTGACTAGTTACTATTCCGCTCACGCGGCGCAACCCTCGACGCTTCCGCCTGACAAGTTTAAAGTAATCACCCAGAGGCGCTCGACGCGACATCTGCAGGTGTCCGCTTACACTGCACTTTTCTTTATTTTTCGGACGTGCGTCCTCGTAATTAACGAGGCGATCTTGATAATTCGCGATGGAAAAGCAGACAAGAGAGAGAGACCACGATGGAAGTTTGCCTGCAAGCGAATAGAACTATGCTGAAACATTCTTCGCTCCTCGCGGAAAACGTCCCAATGAGTCTCATGAAATGATTACGAGATTATAACTTTTCCAAAAATTCTAGATTTTGAGTACGTTACGATATAGATAATTATAAATATATTGCGATAAAAACGGTTCCCTGAAACGTACATTCATTCGATTCAATACTTTTCCCAAACAAAATATGCCTGCAAAATTAAAAACAAATTGAATTCCGCCTCAATTCTTTGCCATTTCATTACGATTTATTTCTAAAGTTAAACAAAGTGCTATAATAAAAGAAAATTCGTTAGAACAAAAATTTATATCCTCGATTAGAAGTAATTAGTTCCGCTTATTTAATTTACTGCCGAATCATCATGTTTCAGTACACCTCAGTGTCAACAGTAATGTTATACGAGATTACCAAACATAATGCCTTACTTTATGCTTTGTATTTTGTGTACGGTCTCTTTTTGGGATACGCCGACATGAATTTAAACAGTTAACTACTTGAACCAATCTCTCCGTGCAGAGATTTATTTTTATATATTTATTTATTTAATCCAGTCCAAAATAAGCGCGAGGCCAATTACAGAGGACTACAATAACAGGAGAAAAGTTTAATAATATTAAGCAACGTAACCAATAATGAACGAAAGATATTCAACAGTATTTACAGATAAATAACAATGAAACAATGAACTAGGTCACTCGACCTCGTCGTGCGCGGCAGCGGGAACCAGAAATAAGTCACACTGGCTTTTCCCAGCATTTATACTAAGCCGCCACGCTTTCGCGCGCTTGAAAATTTTCACTTTTCGTTTAATCGCGAAAAATAGATATCGTCATTCAAAAATCTAAAAGCGTGAAATGTGCACTCCAGGAGTAATAATCTTTCGATTTAGGCAATAAAAAATAATAGGAAACCACCCTATTGAGGGCGTGCGTCTTCAGCTAAGTGTACAACCGTCTAGGGAGGGCCCTCAGTGTTGTTCGCTCAGACTTCGCTAATAGACACTGCCTGTTCAGACGCCATCCCTGGAAGGAACCAACTCCGAAAACCCTAAATGCCACCGAAAAACTTTGAAAATCACTGTTTATTTTAACTCCTCCCCAGTGAGGATTGTGAAAATCTCAGGAAGAACATTTTTCCGTGTGATCAAATAATTCCCTTTTTGCCGATATAAATTCTGTGTACTGATACTTGTAATTGCCAGATGATGATACGCTGTATCGAAACCGGTCGCAATATATTTTATTTTGTGAAACAGCTAAGTGTTTTCTTAACCTTTGTGCATCATGAAGGAGTTTCACCATGTTACGCCAACCACCATCTCATTTATCGATTCCCTTTTTCTTTCTCCCCTCCTCCTCACTATATTCTCCCAATGGATGAGTGCGAGTGTAGGTTGTATGTACCTGTATTTTGTGGTGGGTACTATTGTTAATTATTATTCAATACGTTGGTAAGTTTTTCCTGCGATATTCTGTATGCCTAAACTAGTTTAGAAAGACCCAAACATTTTATTTATAGTGAAATTCTAGTTTTTCAACTTGCTCTATAGGTGAATCTATGCTCATTGTTTTGCTTCGATATTGTATCACATGCTCCGACTGTGTGGTTGTCATTAAATTGGTCTGTAAATCGAAGCTTTGAGTTGAGGGCTCCTTTTCCCCGAAATATTTCCAGTCCCCAAATCACCCTTCGTCCCCCTTTCCATTCCCACCCCTCTCTCCCAGGGTGCACGTCATCGTCCCCTCCACATCCCTCACCCCTTTTCCGTTTTTCCCGCACACCTCACCCCCTCGCGCGTGACCTTCACGGAGGTTACAATAAACGTGTTGGAAATTCATTCCATAATGTCGAAATTCAGGGTTAGGTTTTCATAAAGGCTGTTACGTGATTCCTGGATATATGTAATTTGAAATCCTGAAGAACGCATTGTCGATTGCATTCCTTTAACAGATATATAACTGAGGCGTTTTCAACAACGGTAGGCCAACAACAACACGTCGATATTATTGGCAAGAATCTGGGGCACTGATGCATTCAAAATAAATAAATTACGAGGCAAATATTAGGCATGTAAATAATATTTAATCGTGAAAAAATGGAACAAATAAGTAAAAATCTTGAATTCTGCATTTTAAATTCAAGTAAAAGACAAAAAAGAGAAAAGTAAAAGGAAAAAATATCCCATTTTGGTATTCAAAAAATATAATATGATACTGATATGAGCAAAAAAAAAACCTGTAAAATGATCAAATTGCATTTTATTAAAATCTATTTAACTGCAATTTATTAATTTTTCTAAAATTTATGTGAACCAAATATAGTGCAACTGTCAAGTTGCCAGATTTCATTTTTCTTCTTTTCAGAAACCCCTCATTGGGACGAAAATTTCAAACGCGTCTAAGGCCTTCGTTCACAGAATCGTTTCACTGGATTCTTCTCCCTTGTAGAATAACGATTTCTATTTACAAAGCTGTCTGCCAATCCATCATGTCGGAAATGACATCAGCTGTCGGTTGCTTTCGTAAATGAACCACCGATCCAAGGAAAAACGCCTTTCATGTCAAAGAGAGGGGTATGGGCTTCAACACCTCGATGACCATCGTCAACATACTAGTCGACAGATCGACATGAAGAAAAACACGAGAGTCCGATGACGCGATAAAAAGAAAGGGTTGCGAAGTGGCCCCTCGCGTGATGACCGCCTATTTAAGAATTTTGAATTTTTGGGTACGGAGGGAATACGAGAGACTAATATTTCCTCTTGGCAAGGCACCACCAAGCAAGAAACCCCTTCATTTACTTTCCACATCGTATTTCTCTACTTCGACACCTTTTGGGGCCTTGGGATCAATAAATCTGCTTTATTCTCGTCTCTTGCTTAAAATAGCCATAAATTAGTATTCAAGTCGTCATCTTCAATAGTCAACAATCCGAAGAGTGGTTTGACGCAGCACTCCATTCCTACCTTTTGTTTATATGTGACTTTGTGCATATTTTGTGCTTTCTTTTTTGGATGTACATGTTCTCACCTGGCCAGTTGCCAAATTGTAACTGATTACGATAGTAATAATAATACCTCCTATCCGCTACCTTTTCATAGCGACGTATTTCTTCTGTTTTACATCCCTTATAACCCTTCCTATGTAACTCATACAGGGGCCGACCCTAACCATTCTCCCCTTCCACCAGTCCTCCTGCGATTTTTCTCATCGTTCAGGTCACGGGTATGATAAAAGCTACTGCTTTCATATTTGGTAAGAGTGGCACAAATGACGATAAAAACAATTCGTGGAGAGTCGGTGATAACTGTAAGCAAAGTACAGGTAGCATTTAACATTTATATTTGTATAGTTGTTTTCAGGGCTGGTCTGTCATGTAGGAAAATAAATAGAATCCCCGGGGAAATTATATCATTAAATGAAAATTTTCAATTTCGATTAAACCTAAAGAGCAGTATTTCTTAAGGTTCGTTTACACTGTGTAGCATGTTATATAAACATGTTATGTATAAAAAAGTTACTTGTAACATTTTTTATATAATATTTCTTTTATATAACATTTATTTTATAACAAGAGCCCAGCGGAGCCAAAAATGCACAAATAGAATGTTACAGATTAAGTCGCAGCTCACCCGTCAACAGTCTATTCCCACAATGAACCCCACCTCTTTTCTGTAACATGTTACACATTTTCCCACTTCGTGCGTGAAACCAAAAGCTTGTTATATATTACGAATTTTTGTTTTGTAACATAATGTTACATTTCGCTTGTTACACGGATTTGTAACTTTTCTAAAAACATATTATATGTAACTTATTTATATAATACTAGCTGACCCGGCGAACTTCGTACCGCCTAACAATCAATGAACTTACAGTTTACTTACACCATTTATAAATCAGGAGCGGCAGTATCGTTTTTAATCATGTTTAATTTATTGTAATAAAATAAGGGTACAAATTCAATAAAACTACGTAAATGAGTACCAAAATTGCTTGTCAGAAAGACATTTTCTTTATTGAATCTACATAGGGTGAATCGGAGCACGTTTACGCAGATTTTTTCAACAAATTTTCTTACGTTTTAGCTTAAGAAATTTTGGCCATTGTGGTTTAATAAAGCAGTTCATGAAATAAAAATTATACGCATTCAGTTGTTGGCTATTTGCGTTATTAGCTGTAAAAAAATGTTTTTAGGTCCAAGTCTGTTGCATACACTTGGCCCATTCAGGGGGCAGGTTGACACGACCCCAGACCGACGCTTGACTGATGCTCAAAATCGTGCAAGAAAAGCCCCTATGAAGCAGCATTCGCATTAAATGACTTAAGGCGCGCCAGTTTTAGTATCTCTGTTTGGAAAAAATGCACTGCGTAAACGTGCTGCATGCGTAAACGCACCACGGTGAGCCCTACACATTCGGGTTTAATGCCTTGCGTCAAGCACCTTCTGAGAAACAACAGTTTTTGTTTTGTTATCAGGCGCAAGATGAAGCGGATGAAGCTAAATAAATATAGCGAAGCAAAGCAGTGACGCAGCGAGGGGAGGTTTTGGGGGATAAGCCCCCCCCCCCCAAGAGCTTAGAGAATTTTTTTATGAAAGATTTTGTTATTAATATTAGGGGGACGGATGACTAACAAACAAAACATATTTAACAATTCACACAGCCGCAAAACCCACTATTTTGAACCATTTATCTCAAAAAATGTCTGAGGGAAGTGCCCCCACATTTCCCGCTTACCTTAGCGAGTTTTCTATACCCTACAGACCCGTGGTATTAGCTGCGCCCAAAACCCCCTATCCTAGCTACGCACTTGAAGCGAAGGATGAAATACAGAGGATGGTTTATCGACTCGTGAACATAGCACGCTAAATTGACCATGAGAAAATCATGGGTTTTCATTAGCACATGAGCACAAACAACACAAAAACTGAAAGAATGACCATGCGATTTTTTAATCGTTATCACGAATGCAACACGAATTGTAAATTGAATACGTTTTAGCTCAAAAGGGCACATGAGTTGAGATCATGGAATCTACGGAATGAGGACTTCCTAACCTTTGAATTTTCCTTTGAGTAAAGTTGCGTGAATCACATTCATCACCAATTTTTTTAATGATCAAACACGTTCCGTTGGATAGTTATGGTTGGTTTAGGCTTCGAAAGATCATGAGCACAGAAACTACATTTTTCTGTAAATCGTGCCTTGGTAAGCCAGGTACGTCCAAGGACTTAAAATATTCAGATAGATAGTTGGTGATTTCGTCTTCGTTTGCTACACATTTAAAAGATTCGAATCCATGCAGAGTACGAACTATTTGAATTTACCTCGTTTTAGTCATCCACATCTTCGTTCTTGCTCACTAAATCAACCATCTTTGATTCTTTTGGTGATCAATCATATTCTGGAACTCTTTGTTGATGAGCAAACTACTCGATTCCTCGACAGGAACACGGACATTACCGTTTGTCAACAATTGCTTGGAGATTTGTTTACAAACACGGTAGTGAAGTGTCAACTCGAGCTGGGCCACGGCTGGGCTTACAATCAGCTCGAATTAAATTTTAAAAATGTAATTTCAATTTAATTAATATTTTGAATATATTTAGTAATTAAAATGTTATATTGTTACTAAATTCAGTTATTAAAGTGGTAAAAACAAAACTAATTATTTAATTTGTAGTTTTGACCGACTTATCAATTGTTGTGTTACTATAACTCCTAAATGCATGTCCATAGGAAAGAGATGAATTTTTTTTGTGAAATTATCCTTTTTTTAATGGCCTATATGTTAACCCCGCCTGTGACGAATCCAAAGAACCAAATCTCATTGAAATCGGTGCAGCCGTTCTCGAGTTATAAGTGTTCTAACTAACACGATTTTCGACTTTCTTTTATATATATAGATGTTACACAGTATAAACGGGCAATTATGGATCTTAAATACTTTACTAATTACCTCAAATATACCGTTAGTGACGACCAAATCTTTTAAGAATCAAATGCCAACCGTAAGAGTAGTCTATATTTTTTAACAGCGTTTAGGGATAACTGAGCGAATTTAAAAGTTTTAATTGCCCTTAGAAAAAGAAAACGATGAAGTATAGCTCCCGCGGAGAGAAAATCAGTGATGTACATTTGAACTAAGACACTATAAATGGTGGAAAATATTGTTGCCCTCCAACTCTCAACGCCACTATTTTAGATCAAAGGCAATCTTCAAGATAAGGTAGATTTACACCGAGGCAAGATCGCCAAATGTAGTCTTAACACCCGCATTCCTAGTCTACGATATTTCCTTCCACAGCTCGGTAAAGGTCCTATTTTCCCTTCACTATATCGGTTCACCCTGTGCTATATGCTCCCAATTCCCTCATTTGAAACATCTTTCCCAATACTATCGGACACAAAGAGATACTGTTTCCGTATAAACGTGTGAACCGAAAGACTAGATCTTGATTTAAACTCTTGACCTTTTACGCTACATCCACACAGGCCTATCTCGCCATTCAAAGCAATATAATAGCCGCAGAAAATCCATTCCCGCGAGATAACGCTCTGCAGGTTGGCTAGCTTCCATCAACAGTATGAAACTTAAATTCCGCGATATACTTTTTTTCATTTTCCAAAATTACGTGCTGAAAGCTCGTACGTTAAATTACATCAAAAGTTTGACAGTAACTAACTCCACAAAAGTCGATATGTTTTAGCAGTGCTGAAAAGCTCTACAAACGATCGGTTACATGTATATATAAGCAGAATAACGGAATTTGAACACTTACGAAAGGCGTATATCCATGTTGAAATATGTCAGGTGGCTCGCAAGAAAAAGATATGATTCAGAAAGCTAAGGTCGGTGGTTTGATCGCCGTTCCTACGGAATTTTTACCTGTGGTTATTAATTTCACTGAAGTTCATGCGGCAGAATTGTTTGCGACTGTCCTCGTTTTCATTCATTCGTATTCATAATTTTAAGTCGCATTTGAAAGCTTTTAATGCGAGAATGGATTCATCGTGCGGTAAAATTATTCATATTTACGTTCTAAAAGTGAAAATTGGTAGTTGATGTTATCTTATTTTCCAAGGGCAGATTCGTATGGAATTAAATTTTAAAATAATAAATGCTGCAGCTTTTGCATGGCTGTGGTTGTTTTCATGCACTTAATTTCCATGACTCTCTTTTATGACATTCCTCTTCTTTCCATTGATCTCTGCATTCCCTATATTCTCCTAATCACTCTTTCCCTTTCTCTCTTCAGTTTCTTATGTCTCCAATACAATATATGCTTGAGCCATCTGATATTATATCCATCCTACTAACATGACCAAAACAGAGTGGCTGCTTCCATACTACCCCTTTAAATATATCATTTCCACTCACTTCATATTTAATATTGAATTATTTATAGCTTTATCAAATCTGTAAATGAATTTCCAAGAGAAAAAATTCCCCTGGACCGGGAATCGAACCACGAACCTTTGATTTTTTGGGCCATTACTTATACCACAACGCTATCCAGGTTCCCAATCTCCCTTGGCAAATTTACCGAGGCTCATGGTACTAGATATTACTGATGTAGATATCAAATATACTGTATTTGTAAAAAAATCTAAATCACTTTCGATAAGAGGAGTTGGAAAAACGTTGAATCCATGACGACAAAAACATGAAAGAGGACTCTAAGGTGGAAGACATTGTTATAAAAAAAAGTAGCTAAAACGTGTAAAGCGTTGTTTTTATCTCCCATCCCCAACTTACATGGATTTATTCCGAAGCGGTAATCTGGTCTCGCTGCAAATTTTTCCGACGCGCACTTCCTGGGTATGATTGCAACACGTATCTCTTAAGGGCATGGATACCAATGATTCCACAACTCCACTCTAGCACCTACCTTCTTCAATTCCCCTTCATGAACTTATCTTATCTCGTATCTCATTAATACTTGGATTCTTACTGCTCCTTGATGTATTTTGATTAGATGTTTCTTCCTATCCTATTCCCTCATAACGTCTAGTGAGACAAGCCTCATGCATAATTCACAGCAAATATCCAGGCGATGACTGCGGATATTAAAAGCGCTCAGCATATCTCATTCCCCTGAAATTAGCTGGCACGCAAAAGGGAAACGCTTCCTGAAGTTCGCGTGAATCGCATGCGAGCGAAAAATTCATGAGGCACGAAAATTCGAGCGCTCGGACGGTCTGATGCATTTGCTTATCCGTTTATTCAACGAAAGAGCATGATTGAGCCATTAAGTCAACAAACACTGTAATATTTTGTTTGAAAGCAAAAAACTAAATCCGAGGAACACTGCCTAAGAAAATGGGGGGGCAACTAAAAGATTAAGCTGAAATTGCCATGCTTTTCTAGACGTTCCGTACTATTATCATAGTTGAGTGTTCTAGCTCGTCTTGCTCGTTAGCTAGTTGAAACTATCGCGTGAACTTGGTAAGTTGTGTGTAAAATAATAATAATTTAATTGAAATTTAATTACTAATGAATAATCAGTTAGTCCACCTGCAGCGATAAAATTTGCACTAACCTAGATAGTTGCAAAGCATGATTTCCCACCCTTTGTTATGTTTTTCGGAGATCATTCTAGTGAATATGATATCATTGTCAAAAATTGGGAATTAAATGACAATTCCATGGGAGAAAAGCAATGACAGTCGCCATTGATAGTCTACAATAATTCTAATTAAATAGCTACAAATACTATGCATACTACTGCACGAAAAGACCAATTGGTGAAGCAAAGAGAAAAGTACCTATTCGAATAAATAGTAAATCAGGATAGTTTTTTCAAGGGGTAAAAGAAATACTTCCAAATCTGAAATAAGAAAAACATCTCTATCTCCGAGTGGCATTTCTTCATCCCTTCTTACCCTCCGAAATTACCATACCGAGGTTTTAATAACAAATTTTGTTTAATAAGTCCTCCGCAATAAATACCTCCGCAAGCAGCCTCAGAAACTGAATTGGGGACTCAAGAAAGCAACGCTCTGGCCAAAATTATAATTTATGGATGTTAGTCGGATCTTAAATTCTAACCTAAATGGCACTTGTAACAAAACAATTATTCCAGAAACTATGAAACATGTAGGCTTATATGGTATGCCAATCCCATGCCAACAAAAATAAAAATTAATATGTCCTCAAAATACCAAAGTCATTTTACCGTGATAGAACCAAAAATAAATTTTGTTATGTTTTACACAATATTTATTTTTTAAAACTCCACCGGTTTCGAGCATTTCAGATCATTATCAAATGGTATCAAGGGTATCTGTAGAAATCGGTGGAGCTTTTAATAAATATTGTGTGGAACATAGCAAAGCTTATTTTTGATTATATCCTGTCACCATTCCACGAAGTGAACTCGCCGAACATTGATTTACATTTTCCGTTACATTTAAAAATTATTCAAAATTTCATCAGCCATAACGGATGCCTTAACCACCACAATATCCAACATCAATAAGTGCAAAACAGAGAAAGGCAAAACTGAACTATAACCGTAGAAAAGAATATCGACCGAATAGAACGAAGATCAATCGTCACAGTGTAATGCTGTAAACAAAGAGATGCAAAAACTGGGCGTCAGAAATATACGACGAAGTTTTGAGTAGCCAAAAACGTGCGAATGGAGCCATTTGAGAAGTCGGGGCGTCAGAATGATGTGTCAGGGCATTAATCCACCGAGTTCTGTAATCCTATTTTATAGATTCCGCCGCTGTCTCGTTTATATTTTTTGCTTAGATTGCCGGATCATAAAAACGTCAACCCTCGCCACACCTCGTAAATCAATCCACCGGGGGTAAATCGCCGGCACAATAAGTGCACCCGGCAGGGAAACAGATAAAAAACAGCGCTAAACGCTCGCTTTACTGCCGACACTTTTTTTGGTGAGAGGGCAAGTTTAAGAGACCAAGGACCCTTCCATTCAGGAGGGAATCGAAGTATTTGTGAGCGTCACGTCTCAACTTATCTCAGAATAAATATGAACAGGAGGAATAATAAGCTTCTGTTCATACGACACAGATTGAAATTGTAAAATCCGAAATCACTTGATAAATGGTTATGATAGGCTCATTACAACGGTAGCGTTTGTTACTGCATAGCCTAGTTCGACTTGAGGTTTAATTTTTATTATATTTTATACTAAAAAGAAAAGAGAAGGATCATGGTTTTACTAAAAATCTATTTTTAAGTATATAGGTAATATCTTTTTCCATTTCCCATGTTTAATCAGACAGCTTGAAGTTTAAGAATCCTTAAGATAAGACACGAAATTAAGGTAAATATTAAAAGATAGTTGATTGAAGAATTGCATTACTTCTTTAAAAAAAAAGAGAAAATTGCAATGAGTTGAAATGCGGATGGATTTTCGAATATTGTCCTCGAAAAGAAATAATTTAATTTTTTATGCTGAATTGGGTTTGTTAATGTATATTTATTTGTATATTGTGCATTTAAAGGTTAAATTTTGTAACATATTGATTATTACAATGTCTGTGTATAAAAAATGGAAAATGCTGCCAGAAAAGTATATGCTGATTAAAATTATGTCACCTGCTGACAAATCCTTAAAGATTTTGCGGAAGACTACTGATTCTTTTCATTATATGGGTATAAATATTTTGTATTTTTTTATTGACAAAGGCATATTCTTAATTTGGAAAATAATGTGACAGGTATCTACTAACTACAACGTAATATTTAGGTTAATTTCAATTTAAAAGGAGACATCTAGGTGATGAAAGGTCAATTAAAGATACACTATATGTGGAGGGCAATAAGTTTATAAAGAACATTGCACATCTGGGACGATATATTAAAGAAGTATTTATTTAAAAATAGCAAGTGTTTGTCGTCAGTTACTATAGTTAAAAATTAATTCTTAGCCAAAGTTTCCGCGTTTAATCAATGCAATCATCAGGCGTGCACAAAAAAAATCTACGGGTGCAACTCCTCTTTTTCATATCATCTTGAACAAAATTGATGCAATATTAAGAGAGATGATAATTCAATATCTGGTATATGGGTGGGAAAATATTGCTACCTCATCTATGGATGAATCGTCCAACACTTATACTTAGTAGGCGGAATAAATATAATGATAGAAAAAAAATTCTTTACCAACGTTTTTGAATTTAACGGATACCATCCTCAGGACTGCATTGAAAGACTTATATGAAGGTACATCTTATACTTTGATAGCTCATTAAGCAATATCGATACAATCTGTAGATGAATAATTACTTTAGAATTTGTTTTGCATCATTATTGCTACTTCATATTTGGATGAATTCTCTAAAACTTAAGGCAAATTACACTGGTCAGCATTAAAATCCTCCCAAGAGGGTGAAAGGGTATACCGAATGGATTTCGAGATGTTGATTACGAACATTTCATTGAGAAAGTTCCAGCACGTAAGGTTTTTTTTGACAGGGTGCTGTTTCCCTTATCGACTGAAAAAAATTTGACAGACGTATTTTTGGTATTTAATACGCGTTTTCCGTGTTTTGAGTGGATATTTCTGAATTTTTATCTTTATCCAAGAACTGTTACTAGGCTACATCCCAGGAGCATTCTTTTCTCTAGCTCAAGACCCCGGAAACGTACCCCCTCCCCTTGGATTTCCAAGATTTATTGTCGTTCTACACTGCATAAACTAAAACCACTAAATAATTACACAGACCAACAAAAAAATGTTTTTTGAAAACTTTTTTTACTTTAATAGATGATCTCTATAGATTTTGAGGTGCCAATTCCAAACCTGGCATTAGTTGTTTTTTATCACACATAGTTTCCAAGCAATATGTATTTAATATTTAGTCTAATACCTCTATACGGCATACAGGGAAATCAATGAAACACTGTGTTACATCATAAAATTGCTTGTATTTACTGTTCACTACATCGTGATAAAATTGTTTGTATTTACTACAGCGTGATAATACAGGGTTCACTTGTCAACTGGAATTGGTCTACATTTTCTTTCCCTTTTTTCCTTGAAGCTTCTTGTGCAGCCTTTTCTGCGATGAATCGCTTGCTGAACTTCTCGGTGAAGTACCAACAGTAATCCTCATTATCTTCGTTCATCAAACCTACTTTTTCAATTTTATTATAACTATAAAAAGCTGTTAAATTCTAAAAATTTGCTTGATTTCATAAATTTAACTGTAAAATGTAAATAAATGGTGGGTGATACAACTTTAAACCATCATATTTGGATTCAGCAACTTTAATAACATAAGAATAAGGTATTTTCAGCAAAAAGGTTTTTTCATTGTTTGCATGTGCTATTTATTACTACTATTCCTCTTCTATTCTTGACCTTGTTTAATAACTTTTTATGATATTTCATGGAGTTTAGGTCAATAAAAACCAAGTTATAGCCAACGTTTCGATTTATTTAAAATCATCCTCAGGGCTATGAAATAGAAAACATGAACAATATTAAATACAAAGGTGACAACATACAACGATATACAATATTTTTACATAAAAATGTTGCGATCGCGATTCGCTATCTATGCAAAACATTCGATCAAATACGTCAGATTTACTACTCTTGATGACAGTGAAGGAAACCCCCAAAATATACACACGGGAAATTCACTTGAAGCCGGTAGGAAGGAGGAGTTAAAAGAGGTTAAAAACGATATGGATCATTGGGTGAATGGGCGATATTGAGAGAGGAATGGACCGCAAGGAAGGAAGGGGTCGGGATTGAGACCTTTAAGAAGAGGGCAAGGTGGGGCAAAGGGGTGTGACCGGTGTCCTTATCAGGGCGCGGTGTCCCTTAGAGAAGGGGACGAAGAGGACTTAGAGGGAAGGGATAAACTTATGAGAAGGGATAAGGTCCGAGTTTAAGAGGAGGGCAGGCCCCCCGAAAGGAGTTCTCCCGAAAGAGAGAAAAAAAAAGCTCGAGCCCCGATAGGAGAGATAACAGGGGTGGGGCGACCCCTTGTCACTCCTTACGACTCACTTCCCCCGCTTCGAGATAGGCCGTTCCCCTCTGTCCTCGCCTTTGTCGAGGTTAGGGTATATATGAAGGGACGCAAGGAATCTTCAAAAGGTTTTTAAGGCCTTCGATCGCCATAGGATTACGGGTCGAGCAGGAATAGGCGCATAAGAATGCGTGGAGGGAGAAAACCCCCTTTCGGATCGGCAATGCGACGGGTCGTAGTGGTGTTTACGGCTATTCGACAACGGTCTGCAGGAACCGTTTGGTGGATGCGAAAAAGACATCCCAGAATGGGGTGTAAACACGTTATCCCCTGCAGTAAAAACGATGCTTCCGACTTGCTGTCCGAGACTAAAGCGTATTGTAAAGTACAACTAGAGGAGTTCTATCCCAGGAAGTGGCTAAATCGAAAGTAGAGGCTTGAACGTGGTGGAAGGGCTTCATATTACCAATAGGGTGGTTTCCTGTTATTTTTTTATCGCCTGAATGGAAATATTATTACCCCTGAAGTACGTATTTCACGCTTTTAGATTTTTAAATGACGATATCCAGTTTTCGCGATTAAATGAAAAGTGAACATTTTCAAGCGCGCAAAAACGCGACGGCTACGTATGAATGCTGGGAAAACCCCGTGTGACGTCATTCTGGTCCCCGCTGCTGCCGTGTGAGGTGGCCTTGGAGCGAGGCTTTTAGCGCTGATACGACGCAGGATGCTAGCAGGTAGCAGAGTACCCTGCTAGCTGGTAGCGCTTGGCCTGAATAAGGATTATTAATACCTTATCAAACGAAGGAAACTTTCTGAAATTATGTAATTTTAAAGGGTGACTATTAAGACATGTTTCCCTGAGCTCTGTGCCCCATGCATGCATTGGTAATCTCAGACGATGTAAAAATCCTATCCTATCGTGTAGAAACTAGGTCCCTGTGACGTCACGTGGACTGGCATCGCATGGGCGCCAATCTGGCCTATTTCAAATGCGGTTAAAATTGACCATTGCCATTCGTCTAAACTGGGATTTCTAAAACCAAATAATTTATATAATATGAATACACTACTGGTGGGTAACGAATCGCTATCAATCCCTTTCGTTTTCTTTGATGAAGGAAACTACCCTATTATGTCAGAAAGTGTTAGCATTGGTGACAATGGAGAGGCTTTGCAAGGCTCTCATATTGACTCTAAAAGCTGTCTTCCCTGTCTTTTAGTGTGGCATATAGAGATTACTGCGGCAATATAAATAAGTTAGTATAAAACTAAGTAGTTTTTGATCATCATGCTATGCTGCTATTGTCCAGGGGTAGAGTCAAATAAATAGACTTTATTAATGCCGTAGTTACCGGTGAGTGTGTAATTGTTACTTCTTGGAATTACATTTTATGAGAATTATGATTGATTCAAGATAATATTTCCATTGAGAGATATTTGCGACCAACAATGAAAGAAAAATGTACGAAATATTTAGGTTTTTATGGAAAATATGCTCTTGTTGGCAATAAATGTATACCCTGTGATGAATCAGAGCTCTTTCTATAGGCACACAAACCATTGAAAATTAAATAATCTAACTCTTTGATAATGTATCAGAAGTGCTTTGTGATAATTGTGAATGTGAAATTTAATATTTTCAATCACAAATTTCCCAGTCTGATTTTTTTTTAATTGGAATCCCCTGAACCACGACATTAAATTACTGAGGTAAGTTAAATACTCAAGGTCAATCCAAGGGTGATTCTTTACATTTTATTTCAAAATCATTCTCTTACTCATATTGCAGACTAGTTTTAGTCATAAGATTATTGTGACTTCTTCTTCTCTCCAATGATACTTTCAATAAAATTACTCGAATCACAACAGTTACGAAGACAAAGGTATAGAATTCGGAGATGCAGGCGGAAAATACTATTGTTATTTTTAATTAGATTACAGATTGTACTAATATTTGTAAACTTAATTACCAGATATACGTATAAATAACTATCGTATATTAAATTATGTTGGCGTTGATCCAAATTAATAAGGCATTTTAATTTTAGTTTCAATATCAGTCGATCAATTGGTGGTGTATTGCGATTTTTTAATGATAATAATGTTATTACGAATTATAGGAATGATACATTCAGAATAACATCAAAATTGGATTCGGAATCTCAATATATTATGAAAATATTCTCATTTGTTGATATTTTATCATTAAAAACGATATTTAGACTTTTGATCCACTTTTTCTAATTGTTACCATTGTGCGACGGATGGCAAAATAAAAATAACATGCCTGTTTATTTAACTATATCGCAATCGAAAATAAAAAGAGTTGAATGAGCTCATTGCATTACGAGTTTGCAATGGATTTATGCATGAAATTATTATTTTAGATGATGCTGTTTCGCCCATATTGCAACTTTCTTCGATGAACCAGTCACACAATTCTGAGGGAAAGAGTGCAGCACAGACAAATGACAATCGGAAATCATCAGGGAAGAAGGTCCAATGTGAAGTCTCCAGCCACCGTTATGGAAGAATGACAAGACTTCATGAACCTATAAAAATAATTATAAGCTTGATGCACTGAATTGTTGAGGCCTTTACTTTGTAGAATTCCATTATATGGTTGGAAGGAAATTACTTTGCAAATGGAAAAGACTTTGAAAATGGTGCAGTGTAACCGAAACTAGTCGGCAATAAAGTGTGTGTTTTGTAGAAAAGCAAAGTAATTTCCTTCCAACCATAATTATAAGCTTGCCTATAAAATCATTTCAGGCTTGATTTCGTGGACTTTTGCTACATCCATGATAAAAACAGAAATGGTAACCATGAAAATGGTGCCTTGAAAATGACATAAAGAGTTGAAACCATGGTCGGTCGTTGAGTGTTGTATTAAATAGTAAGGAAATTACCATTTGTGTTTTTATCATGAATATGAGCTTGCCAGTCAAAGTTTTAAAAATTAATTTGCTTGCCATGTGACGCTCCTTAGGTACGGCTCTCATTTAATTTCTTCTTCATTATCCAGAAAAGTAAGCCCATTCGTCTGTTTTGTAAATTAAATGAATCAACTCACCAGAATTAATCAACCTTCCGGTAAAGGGAATATAAATACATGAATATGACAAACGGCTATCAAGCCCGACTCGAAGTGAAAATAAAATATGTATTTTTTAGTAATATAACCTGCTTATTGACAAGACTAGTGCATCTCTAATGTATTATGTTGTATATTGATTCCAATCCGTAAATGTACAGCACTTCCCTCCAGCAGAGCAAAGGACACCAGGATAACGTCATCAAGATATCAATAGGCTTTTTCTGCAGCATCAACATCATGATCTGTTACAAGTCGGTCTACGTAGGTTTCTGCCGGTTTCTCTCAAGTCTCGGGCGTATGCTGGACCAATAGCCATCCCGGAAGGAAAGAGATCCAGATAACGCATGTTACAATTGCTGCTACATGATCACTGACAAATGTTAACTTAAAATATCATGTTTAAAAGCACTGAAGAAGAAATTTTCTGTGCAGGGTATATTCTGCACATATGTCTAAAACTACAGAATATTATTTAAATACCGATTTCATACTGGCAAGAAAGAAATTATCAGCAGAATAGCCCAGGTGAAGAGAGTATTCCACCAAAAGAGATACCTGCTTACAGCGGGAAACTTAAATATGGAAGTAAAGAAACAATTTATAAGAACCTGCATCTGGAGTATGCTCCTATACGGAAGTGAGGCATGGACAATGACCGCAGCGGAGAAAGCAAGCAAGATAGAGGCCTTTGAAATGTGGTGCTACAGAAGAATGATGAAAATCAAATGGATCGACCGAGTTAGTAACGAGGAAGTCCTAAGAAGGGTAGGAGAGAAGAGAAGCCTCATGCCGCAAGAACAAAATATATGGAACAAGTAAAGAGAGATGTGAAAGAGAAGAAATACGTAGGTGTGAAAAGATTAGCTGATAGGAGAACTGAGTGGAGAGCTGCGTCAAACCAATCCTAGGATTGTTGACTAGTGATGATGATGAGCATTGGAAATAAACTATTTAATTCTGAAACACTTCTCTGTATTTCAGCAAGCTAAAGAAGTCAGCCGCTATGCCAGCAAAACTATGGTCTGAAAATATGGACACTCGCGGTGCATATTTCGGAAAATTCTGCGCTGAATCTTCACATCACCGTGAAAAACTAAACAAGGAATTACCATTTAATACTATAGGAGGATAGCAATGATTTTTTTAGGCGTGAAATCAATATGGGGACAATTCCATCCAAAGGACAGGATCGCTATCGATGGGTATTTTCAGGAGGTGTTCTTCGGGTCCATGCTGCGAGTCTTGGCAAGAAAGGAGATTGCTTTTTTTTCGTTTCAGCCTTGATTCCAGCATTTAACCTATTATTCCCAGAAACCTTACATTACACATTTATTTCAGCGGTGACTTACTCGCGTGTCCAATTTTCTTCAACCCGTCCGGTTTATACAAGTTTCACAC
This sequence comes from Ischnura elegans, assembly GCF_921293095.1. NCBI lineage: Eukaryota > Metazoa > Arthropoda > Insecta > Odonata > Coenagrionidae > Ischnura > Ischnura elegans. The sequence goes on along the minus strand of NC_060254.1, from coordinate 77,775,356 downwards.
ACATTAAATAAAACCCTTTCATTGGCAGACTCAAGTTTACGGTTTGTGAAAACTTTGTACAGCAAATACCGCAGTTCTACGTGATACATCCTTCCCCTATCAATTCTCGTTATCGGCTCCGTGAGTCATCCGACCGCAGTGGGAAGACCACATCCTTCGGTCAGCGCACAGAATACCCTCATTTTCCTAAAATATCCGTCCAAAGGACACGATCACTATCAATGGTTATTTCCAGGAAGTCCTCTTCGGGTCCACGCAGCGATTCATGGAAAAAACGATTGTTTTTTTTTCGTTTTAGCCTAATATCACTCATGGTTTATTTGAAAATGGAATATTAGAGTGTTATTTAAGTATACCGGGACTAGTCACGGTGATAACTTTTACGGAGTCATCCGCAATGCACTAGTTGTGCGAAAAATCCACAGAGGAAAAATCATTCGCCTTGACCGGGATTCGAACCCGGATCCCTCGATTTCCTCGAGAATAACACCTCGGTAGCTTAACTGGCTAAAGCACTCGGCCGGAAATCGGGGGATCCGGGTTCGAATCCCGGTCAAGGCAAATGATTTTTCCTCCGTGGATTTTTCGCACAATTAGAATGTCAATTGACGTCCACAAAACAACTATTCAGGACTCAGACTGGAAAGTTAATCTCGGTATTGCATATGTGTTTAGATTTACACATATGTAAGTAAGCACCAGAAAATAGACCCAGAGAAAAGCACCAAAAAAATCACGAGGCACTCGGAAAGAATTAAAAAACTGAGGTAAAAATTATGATGCCATATTTAAGAATAGAATGTACCTACAGTCAACTTTTTATTTTAAATCAACAATTTATCCAAAATGGGCCAATTATCTCAGGATAAAGGGCAATTGACTATTTATGAGGATCTATCATGGGATGCGAGTCCGTGGGCCATCTTCCTTTCGAAGTCGTCTCCGTAGGCATAAGTACCCGGTTGTAATTTATCTCTTCTCATCATGATATGCGCATATTTTATCTCATTCATGGCTAATTGCATTCATTCATAATAATTATACATCGCGGTATACGCACAAGAACCATAAACAAGTACTGATGACTCCAATTTATTATTTAAACATTAGGTATATTGGCAGGACTAAGTTCAATGTTATTTAATTCTGTCATACGTTACAGAATCGATCCAGCCACACTGACTTCAGTGTATTGACAGAGGCGCCTTAATTCCAGGAATAACGGGCTAATGATATTTACAGAATCGAACTGCAGAAATTTAAATTTTCAAGCTGTAATGAGAGGGCATTGCATAATCACCTCAATAGTATTTAAGGTTTTTAGCTTTTCAATTATTTGGCTATGCGCTGGAAATTCATAATTTGGGAATATGTCCAAATGCTTAAGTTCACCCAAGGTGGGTGGAATTTCACTTATATGTCAGTGAAAATCTTGTTCCTCGTTATAGTAAGTGTACACATGTATCTATAAATTAACTAGACAGTAGTTATACATTATCTCTATGATCGATATATTAAAACTTCCAATATGAATACGAGCTTTTAATTTCTAAATAGACCATAATCTTAGAAAAGATATGACTCCGTAATTAATCAAATCGTCTAATCAATGTTCAAATTTGAATCCGAATTCCAAGTAATATCAAGGATTAATAGCCACAATTCCTATTCATAACTGGAGGAAATGGAAGTCACCTACGATCGAAACCATATTAAGACATTGAGAGGAATGCTCTCCATTCGCAGAAAATAGTCATTTTCCCCAGAGCTGGATGGTAAAAATCAATTTTTTCCCGAATGTATTAAAATGACTCCATTTGGCGCAGCAAATCGGTTTCTAGGCATGGTGACGGAGGAATATATGAGTCATTCAAAATCAAATTACTTCCTCCATTCGCGGCAGCAGTCATCAATATGATGCAAATTTGTCCCCTTTAATTGTTCACGGGCACTGCAAACCCAATTCGCTGCGCGTGAGTTCTTCTCGGAGTCCGGAAAATAAGGATTTTCAATCCCTACTCAGGGTAGCGGATGAATCGCGAGGTGAAATTACAGAATTTCGCCGCCAAAATAGGATGTCGCTTTCTGCTGTCGATAACCAATATTTCAAAACTAGAGTTCGACTTTCAACACAATTCATGCAACTGATAACTGAATTTAAAATATTTCCCATTCACGATAATTTAGTTTACAGTGATGAATATTTGCAATTTCTGTCACCTTGTTAATTACTTTATTTAAAAAAAAACATGTTTAAAGAAGCATATTAAATTATTTGTCAAACCTTCATCAGTTTAATTACACTATTGTAAAATGTAAGCTTTCAAAAAAATAATTCATTTTTCAATTTGACAAAATAGTTCATTTACGACACCAGAAAATGGATTATAATGGAGTTGTACACATTTCACGAATCCATTACACGCTCTCAACTTCCTCTTGGAGAACACAAATTAAGTACACAGAGGATGATATTAACAAAAAATAGCAACAATGACAATTCAAAATTTAAATTACTTTGGGATTTAATTCCCTGATTTCTTCTCGAAAGAGAAGTAAAATTTATTATCAGAGTCATGGAGAAAAAATTGCATCTTGATTTGATGCAAAGTATGTACAAAACTACATCGGATAAAATAAGTGAGTGCGGTTTTTTGACCTCTTACTCGTTGATTCTGATTTAATACCATGATGAAGCTTGATTATCATGACATAATGCATATCACATATTGCAAATTAACTCCAACACAATTACAGAGAGACACCTACTTATATTCAATATCAATTAGTCTTTCAGCGACCATTAATATTTCACCCCCAATCATTAGCTCTGAACTTGGAAATTTTAATCAAAAATATTTAATACCTCAAATTATGCACTAAAATTGAGTTGTTAATAGCGATGCGAACGACAAAGTGCTGGACACGGTGGGTGAAGAGAGGTGGATTCAAGATGAGATACGGAGGGGACAAAAGGCAGATGTAACAAGTACTTAGCGGGGAGGGGATGTTGAAAACGGTGCTGGAGGGTAGAATATTAGGTAAACGAGGGATAGGAAGGAAGATAGTAGGATTTTTAGATAGAATGAAAGGCCTTACTGTGAATGAAGGAGGGAAGAACATGAAGGAAAAGGAGCCTGCCAGAATGCTTCTTTAATAATCCATGGGAGACGGTAGAATAATTTAATGAATAGACAAGCGATGCCTAGATCGGTCACTAAAATATCACCTGAGTCTCTCATGAGTGGCTTATGCCGTTTGCAAAACTTTTTCAATCAATCAAGTGAAATCAAAGATTCGCATGAAATATTGCCATTTTTTGTTAAAGGCCTTACTGTGAATGAAAGAAGGAAGAACATGAAGGAAAAGGAGACTGCCAGAATGCTTCTTAAATAATCCATGGAAAACTACCTTAATCGGTAGAATAATTTAATGAATAAACTAGCGATGCCTAGATCGATCACTAAAATATCATCTGAGTCTCTCATCAGTGGCATATGCTGTTTGCAAAAATGTTTCAATCAATCAAGTGAAATCAAAGATTCGGCTGAAATATTGCTGTTTTTTGTCACTACCTTGAATATCCGTGCGGTTTTCCCCGTCGATTAAAAAGGATCGAAGATTTGAGTCGTTCCGATAGCAATATCCGTCCCTCCTCGTTCACCGGAAACCCATCCATTCAGACGTTAATTGAGAGTTCGCAGCGAGTGACGGAAATCAAGCTGATATATCTTTCAAGTTAAAACCGAGTTGGAGTGATGCCGTCAACAGCCACCATTCAATGAGGCAAAATGCGCGATATCACAGTGACAATCGAAGCGGGACCGTTGTGCTCTCTCACGTGATTTAGGCCTTAAACGCATCCGAGGGAACTAGAATGCTAAATTTCAATTTCGAAATGTTATCGATCCATCGTAACTAGAGATAAAACAGTTTAACGATGGAATATCAGGAATACTACTTGAATTCAGTATATGAGCACCATAGCAAGAATATGGGATACGGCTCAGAAAAGCTTAATCCGTGAACTTAATTAAATACAAAATGAAGCTTCGTGATACGTCAAAAACTGCTGCGGGTGTACAGAAATCGTTACACGGATTTTAAACGAATTAGGCTCGGAGTCGCTAGAGGCTATACGCTAGGGTCATACTAGGAGGCGTTGAGTAACTACACGAGTTGCATTCGGCGAGTTTTGGAACCCATCCGCTTAGTGAGATATCGTGAGAAATTGCTCGACCCCTCCCTCCACACTCCCTCTTATATCACGTGAGATTGTTCAAAATGCGTGTCTTCAGCATAGATACTTTATTCTATGCTTCGTTGCGTTGGATCAATAAAAAAAATCATTTATTATTATTATTATTTATATTTAAGAATAGTATTTTAGGCTACTAATATGGCAATTTTACACTATTTCCTATAGATGTGGCTTACGATACCAAAGAATATTGGCTTCCTCGAGATTCTGGATGCGATTCGACTCCTCAGCTGCTTTCATATGCCATATCAACTCTAATAATCTTATAGTAGAATCACTAAAACATTCTTCACGAGCAAAATTTCCGAAAGATTTGCATTTGAAAATTCGCATTTTTACACAGATTTTCAAGGCAATACTTGTGTAAGCATACAAAAAATTTTTATTAATGCTGGAATATTTAGCTTGTTCGGACAGAAAGCGGTTGTAATATTAATTATACCTTAAACTTCATGATATGGATTAAAATTTAGGTTCATCATCACCCTCCTCTTTGAGTCACTATTAATTGAGTGCAATTATTGAAATAAAATCACATACGTTACATTAAAATGGCCCTAAAGTAGGATATAGAAGTTGGTACAACGTTTAGGTTAAAAATAAAAGGATTGAATTTTTTATGTTCTCGGTACCTTTCCATTGCTCTTTCAACCCCTTTGAACATCATCTATGAAATGGAAACATTATTTAATAACTGAGATGCGAGAAGTACTTGCTTTGAGTCGTGAACTCCACTTATTGACTGTTTTTTTTCTATGAAAGAATTTACGAATAATCAGCCGGAGAAAATTCAAATGTCTGCCAGAGTACCATTTCGATTACGTCTCGCAGGCGACCCGCGCGGGCTTTGATACAGCTACTGACACTTCAACTCAATTCCCAGGGCTTGCTACGCTTCGCCTGCAGCGTAACTGCATACTTTGCGACACAAAACGGATCGGTGCTGCATAGACTGTGCAAACTGCGCTGAGTGGCGCGGACAATTAATTCCTGCGTTCACCCACGGAGCTGAGCGGCGCTGTTCGGTATGAGAGGTATAGCTGTCGACGTTTGCTCAGATAAGTGGATTAGTCGGGAAGCTAGGCGGATCGGATACTCTGAAAATGGAAGAAGTTAATTACCGATTCGTGATTCATCTGACATTTCCATCAATGTACCACTTATTACTTTAAAAAGCGAATCTATTTTGAGTAGCGGCAGAATGGGGAGGACCATTGTGCTTTTAAGTGCAACAGAGACGATACGGGACACTCATTACTGCAGGAGGGAGGTTGTAATTATTTTAAATAATGAATTATTAATGAACTAAATGCATTAAACTCTATTTACATCAATCTAGTAAGAAATTGAAAGGTTTTTCTCAAGGCAGAATTCGAATCAAAAAGTCAATGACGCACATTAAGTAATGTTTACTATAACTTTCTGTAAGCTATCTTCTACACTGACATCCCAACCTGTTACAAAGCAATACTCTTTTGTACTCAAACTATTTGCATCAAGCTATAGTCATGTAAATGCAACAGAGTAAAGATATACAGAATACTAATCACTACAAGCAACCACTACTTCACTACCAGCAACGCCGGCAAAGCATGAGCACTTTTTTCTAGCTTCAGATTATTGACTTACCACTCCCATTATTTATCTCACGTAACCACTGTAATTTGAGATGGCCTGCCTAACGGATTCTTCTGTGTCGTGCGGTGCTCCACAGCTATATCTTAATTGCATTTGTAATATTTGTGTATACTTTGTACCTCATTAACTATGCTGTATATGACAAATAAAACGACTTTAGCTTTCACTCAGTAGGTTTTCGCAGGTTTTTCACGCCCCCATTCTTGTGTTGGCGTTTTCCTGCAGTGCGTTTTTTCGCTAAAGGATACTACACCCTTATCCTCATGTTTTTTTCCCACAAACAGAAATCTTTCTTAGACAAAATCTGCACATACAGTTGTTTATATTTTCTACATTTCACGAATAGTGTATATTGTTTATCCTTTGTTTTGTAAACGTTTGTCTACCATTTTTAATATGCTTGCATTGACGCTATCGAGAAGTTAGGTGGAAGAGGGGACTTCTTAGTCTCAACCTCGCCCAAATAAAGGCATTTTATTATTATTATTATTATCCTATTAGTCTTCCGTACACATATTTGTATTTCACCCTACCCCACCATTCAATATTCAGAACCCACCGCCAATTTTAACCTACGACGGCATCTTATATCTTATTTTGGTTTCTATTTCCAATGTATATTATAAATCATTACTGCATATTTTCTAAGTTCTTTTGATGATAATATTACCTCTGTAAGTGTGTCCTTACTTCACTTTGAGGAGGCCCAGCTCCTTTCCATTGGCCTCCGCAGATTTCGCGGTTTCCCGAAGGCTTTACAAGCCCAGTGAGAAATGAGCTATCGAATCGTCGTCGATTTGACGTCGAAGTAGTCTTCGATAAAACGTCGATGGTAACACATCAACCAATGCCTATATGGTCCAAAAATCGATGTTTTTTTCGATGTCGACGACATCGACGTAATATCGACTACTTACTTGAGATTTTTCACATAGCGAATTTCGGTTGATTATGATGCAATAGAAGATAAGGTTTAACAACTATTACGGAGATAACAACCTTTTCGACTAGTGATGACCATCTATTGTGGCCACAATGACGGATTTCAATCGAGCACGCAATGTGTAAACAAATTGAGGCTGAAATAATTACGCGTTTTCAATTTTATATTCACGAATAGCAACCTCAAGTCCTGCATATGTATCTTGAATAATAAGCAGACACCCTTAACAAAAAAATGAGAGATCATGTTGACATCCGTGGCGCTAGTGCAAATATATAAAAATGAATTAGACGTAGTTACAACGCCCAGCTTAAGCATGTCACACATCACGCAGAAAATACTAAGAACTGTGACACAAGTAGAAGGTCTGGTGTATTTGAGGCAAATGTGTGAGCAAGGAAATCTGCACAAATCCGTACCGCAAAAATTTCGAACACGGCACCAACAACGACCGATACACGTTCGACCGGCTTTTCAACTCCTTTTTCTACAGCAACTTCCTTCACGCTTGAACGCCACGCGCTTCCTGTCAAGTTACTGAAGGAAGCAACGATTGTTCTCCGGGATTGAGGCTAATGTATGTCAATTAACAAAATAATTGTTTAATTTTAGCTTTCGTATTTTTGTCAGATATGTTTTAATAGCGTCTCTCAGTTAATTTTAAGACTTCAACACTAGACCACTCTGCCCCTCCTCCACTAATCAACCCCCGACTTATCAGAATATCAGAGAAAATAAATTCTACGACGACCACATAACGATCTATAGACGTTGAATTAACGTAGATTTGATTATTCATTTCTCACTGGGAAGGATCCTATCCTTGCATACTTGAAATTTCTTACACAGGTCCAATTATATGAAAACCATGAAGCCATAACACAGTATTATTAAGTACAGGGGTCAAGGATCGATTTTATTTCTAACTTGAGACCTCGCGGTCTATAACCTAAACCTCAATTCACCAGCAATCAACTACTTCCCACTTGATGTGATGTCACAAAGATGTCACGATGAAGTCTTTGGTAATTCACTCTCGTGATTGATACAGTTTTTAGAAAGTAAATTTTACTTGGATTATTCTGCAAAGCTCATGAGATTCACTTAAGTAATGGAGAGTGAAAATTTGAGTTTAACGCGCGATGATCCAAATGCAGTTACATATGTATTAATCCTATCCACCGGTGAATATATTGGTAGAACATATTTATTTATGTCTACCATGACTAAATAAAATGTTTTCATTATTATTACATGCAATGACATTCGAAAAAAAGTTAAAACGCTAGTTTGTACGTTAGGAGTCCCTGTTTGAGAAAATATTGACAGCCGGTTTGCACCAAGCAAAATTTAAAGTAAGAGTTGTAATCCAACTGTTTATCTTTTTCAAAAATTAATTTGTAATTAACTATAATTTGAAATTTGTATTGTGATTAAGCCCAATTAAATCTTTCATATCTTTTACCTTTACTGCTCACAATAAATATGGATCCATTTTTATTGCTGGCTATATTTATTGCCTGTGTTTACGGATAATCTGCTAATTTATCTCAAGCCGATAGTTTCGAAATAAATCAGGATCAAATATGAAAATAATAATTTAAAAACTTTCATTGGAGTGTTCTGAGAAATCATAAGGAATTATTTATCGTAGGTAAGGTACAATTTCCAGCTTTCATGGAATTGAGAAATGAAAACTCTATGGAAAAGAAAAGAATAACGCTACCCTTGCGAGGGTCAGAAAAATATTGGAACATTTTGATTCATGAGGAACAAAAGAGCAGCCATTTATTTTTTTCAGTGCTTCCTGAGAACATTCACCGCTCCATTAATAGTTTACTTAGCCGCTGGGCATCACTTAGCCTCTCTAAAGCCATTTTTACCAAGTTCAAAGAGAAGGGAGTGAAAAATGAATTTCTCTATCCCGCATGTGGTTACGCCTATATGGAGACTCCTCTGACGGGATTTATCAGCAATTAAAACAAGATAAGCTTTTTCGATCAACGTCCTCCCCTTAGTAAATGAATCCCGGGTGCCAAGAGCGATGAATTTGCGTTTTCTTTAAAAAAAATATAACTTTTTCCATCAAGCCACAAAGGTTACGTTTTCTAATGCATACTGAGTGATTGATTGCGTATCAATATCACTTATATCCAATGAATAAAGCCTTAAGTGCTTGGAGAACGCTTCTTAATCTTTATTGATTGGGAAAAAATCTAGAAAAAAATTATGCAAGAGATGGGCTTCATGCAATGTCAAGGATCTATGAACTTACGCTAGCTAAAATGAAAATAAAAATGAACCTTTACAAATTTGAGACACAATACCACTTCCGGTTATTTCCTTCATCAGATGAGATTGTGCGATTGGCGATAATTATGTACTTTCTCTCTATTACACGATCCAATAAAAAGCTCCTCAATTACTTCAAAAGTGCGGAGGCATAGTCCCAGTTAGCAAAATAAAAACTAAATGAATGATTTTTCATAAACACGAGGGCCATTTTTCCGCATTCATAGTGGTTCTCCTTCAAATTATCATTATCATTTCAATATTACGAGTTCCGAACGAGAAGGACCCTTATTTGCTAAGTATTTACTTTTGAAAGTCTGTGGCTAATGGGCACTGGCCAAAATTTCACTCACAGGATCAAACGGATATATCTTTAGGATTATTTAAAAATGTATAAAAACATAAACCTGACAAAATATTGAAAAATTAAGCATTGAGTCATACACTGGTGACATTTCGTTTTCAAACCACCCACTCTAGGACTTGAATTCTTAAGACGGTCGAAATCAGTTAGCACTTCAGGTCCGGTATCCAATCTTATGAATAGCTATCGTGCCTACAAGGAACTGCAAAAACAGCATCAACTCCTTTCTCTTTCCAGTGGCGCAGCGAGGGGGGGGTTTTGGGGGATAAACCCCCCCCCAAGAGGTCAGAGAAATTTTTAAGTTTAATCCATTTCACTTATTTGGATCAGTATTACTCATAGAATAGTGTTAGAATTTATCAAATATCCCTCAGAAAGCCGTAAAATTCGCCATTTTGAACCATTATTCTTCAATTTTTTCTGGAGGAGGGCCCCCGCAACTCCTGCTTACCTTGGTGGGTATGCAATACCTCCACACCTGTAAGTATTAGTTGCGCCTAAAACCCCCCTAGCCTTAATTCCTAGCTGCTCCCCTGTCTCCTTCAACTGAAGAAAATATCGATGGAAAAGTTCTAACAACAAGTATCTCAAAATTTGACCGGTCTGATAAATACTGCTAATACTGTTAATAAAATATAAAATTGAAGCAAAAAGCAACTCTTTTCTTGCAAATGCATGCTTCTTTTTCAGTTCTATGTATTTCTGATTTTTTAATTTCAATTTAAGTTTTATGAAAGTAAAAAAATAAATAGTTTTTTTTTGCTGTCCTGAAAAGTTCCTATTTTTGAGATACGTGTCATTAGAACTTAGCCGTCGATATGCTTTTAATTAGCTTACGAAATAAGTAAATGTAGTAATGGTTAGTCATTTACACACCTATTCAAAACGACACGTTTGCATTAGTAGCACTTATTGCATACCGTTAGTTTGATGTTAGAATTAGTTAGCAACAGTAGATATAAATGCGTGCTTTTGAAAAAGTACCTTTGAACACCACTTCTTTCGCCAAAATTTCCTGACAACTGGATATTCCGGAGACAGCTTATTGGAATTGGAGATAAACGGTTTCCACAGTACACAGACCTATAAAAAAATCCAGAACACCTTTAATGTATGCCTATTTGTTTGATTAAATATATTCATTGCTAACGGATAAAATAATAAACGCAAAAATACAATGCAATTGTAACAGAAAAAGAATTCGATAACAGAAAAAGGGCAAAAAGTGAGCGTTAATAAGGAGATCTCTTTAGGGAAGTTAGCAGGATAAAAATTCCAGGCTATCCAGGGGAGAACCAAAGAAAAAAATCCTGTTATTCCGCACGAGTGGCTACAAGAATAAAAAAATTATTAATTAGAATAAGAAATTTGTACACACAGCCAGGGTGAATGCTCAGAACATGGGTATATGCAGTATAACCGTATTTAAATAAACTTTTAGAGTATTCTTCGAGCGTAAATTTATATCCAGGAGAACAATACATTTGTGCACTCGAAATTTTATCTCCCATTAGTTTAAGCTCTGCATAGCGTGTTTTTGAGGAATATACCATATATTGTTATCGGTTTTGTAAAGATAAAAAATGTAAGAATTACAGAAAAATGAATTAAACAATAATATTCTTAGCGAATACACAAATTCAGGCACTTTTCCACGGCATGAAGCCGATGGAAAATAAGAGTTATAAGGCAAAAGCCCATTACTTATCATTATGTATAAATATATTTTTTGTATGATGGACTTCCACAAAGTGGCTTCCATAAATGTGTATGTATATCTGAGGAAAATATAATCTTTTTATCCTTGATCTCGTAATCCATACATTTTGTATTTCATATGACAAATAATTTAAAAATATTTTTACGATGCGCATTTTTAATGTTTACGCGAGATATTAACCATTTTCTAGCAAATCAAAGAAAAGTTGTTCAATATGTCTCTATGTTATTTTTTGGTAGTTTTATCGTACTATAATTTAGGTCCTATGAGCAAAAAGTTCTCTGGTCCTTAGGTCCTCTGAAAAGCGTGAGGCACGCGTAAGGCATACGAATCCAGTAGCCACTACTACAATTATGCATAATGTCTGTATACTTCTCTCGGCACGTTGCCACTTCCCACACAAAATATTTTTTGTAATTAATAGCAATACAGATTTCGAAGAGCAAGAACTTTCAGTGCAGTGAAAATCATGAAGTTATGTAATGGTTGATAGAATACGAGAACTTGCGATTTTAAAAGTAATACTATAATTTAATCCGGTTGGATATAGGAAAAAATTCAATTTCAAAAAGCATTGAAAAAAAAATAATGAATGTAATCAGCCGAGGATATTTTCTCCGGGGAGAAATTGATGGAAAAAAATTGTAGAAAAAAACACTATTCTCATTCAACACCGCATGAGTCGTGGTCATAGGGAACGGAATTAATTAAAACCAGTTGCATCGGAACTATTTGCAACAAGTACCCGTAGGCATTTTTTTTTCAATTCCCACCTACCTGAGTGCGTGTGTGCATGACTCGTTTTTTTGCCTATTTTCTCGACTCCCTCGCTGAGTAGGGTGAGGCAATATCAAGCCGGGACGGATTAAACCCCGTAGCAACCCGCAGCACAGCGATCGGCCAATGGAAAGCATCGAGTATCGAACTGACGAGAATTAATCCCTTCAATCTCCGGACAGGATGCGATCCCTCGATGGGCTTCCACGGACTTTGATAACGCATGGCGATGGAGCGGAGTACCAAAAGTAAAAAAAATCACAGCCGTCCCGGATCTCCGCTGGGGATTTTTATCGAATAGTAAAAAAAAAACACTTGCACAAGCCGTACTCTAGTCCATTCCCAACATTCACATCCAAATGAAACCCTACCCTGAGACCCATAGTCTGCGCCAGGCATAAAAAAATCGATGCATTAGAATATGATGAAGTGAAAATGGACTACCCATGATAAAATAAAAAGAAAAAAAATGGTGATTGGATCTGAGATCTCCGCGGGTTTTCTCCACATCAGTAACGGCTTTCGGGCGTTCTTCCGCGTAGCGTTGTCAAAAGGCAATGATAGTTTCACCAGCCATAATGCTAGCGTCTTCAGGCCAGGAGTATCGGTGCATCAAAATTGTACGTTTTAAGCCCGAATCAGGGGATCATTTTATCTGTCATTTCCGAGTGACCACTATCGCGATCGCTAGAGTGATCACTCGCAAATTATCGTCGCCGGCAATTGTTTTTCGCGATCACTTTAATGATGAGGATTCCCATCACTTTTTTCATCACTCGTCCGGTCGCTTTTTCCGTCGCTAAAACCGTCACTAAAACCCCACATCAGCCAATCGGAATGCATGTCCGTATGGAGCGATTGCAACGCAGCGTTTGACAATTGTGGGAACGACATAGATAAACAAACACGCTATATATTTTCGTGATGCGATTCCTATGACAACGAGCTGTGATATCGGAGGTGATGTGAAAGGCGACGGCGGGAGGGACCGTGTGATTCAGAAAAATGATCGCTCTAGTGACCACTTTTCGCGACGAAAGAAAATGATCGTGTGATTCAAGTTATATCTAAGAGATTGCGTGTCGTGGGTCGGCTCTAAATGATCGGTTTAATTACATGTAGGCTCTGATTAGTACTTAACTCTGATGGTGGGCCACACGGTGGACTTCGAGAAGGCTAAGGTCACCTCTAAAGAAAGCCGCTACTACCCGTGGGCCATACGAGATGAAATAGAAATTACAAAGCAGCCAGAGAACTATAAGGGAAAAAAGATGGCTACACATTAACTAACTCTTGGTAAAGGATCTTCAGAATCAAGGACCAATCAGAACCCACCTGTGATTAAACGGGCCAACTTCTGACCTGAAAACGCCACTAGAATGGCTGGAAAAAATGTCGCCTTTAGATAACACTACATCTACATAATACCCCGCAAGCCGCCTAAAAGGCGTGTGGCAGGGGGTGTTAGGACACCAGCCATTTACAGCATTAAAAAACAATGAAGTGCTCCAACAAAGTTGGGACTAGCGTTTATTAAAGTCCTTTATGGTTTGGGGAAAAACGAATTCCCATATCTATTCGTTCGGCAAAACATCTCTCTTAATTTATCGCTTCTATCGGACCTGAAAATATAGTGTGGGTTTAATATTATGTTCTTTGTGTCGCTCTTAAAGATATCCATTCTCAATTGTTCAAGCAATCTAAGCCTAGCGCGCAGCCTCCGGGTCTCCAGCGGCTCCCAGCCAAATTCGCTTAATATCTGGGTAACACTGCACGGAGGAACGCCGGAAAGCCGTTGCTAATGTAAACAAAGGGTGATTTCCACACTTTATTAATGTTACAACTTTATCGACCATGGGTTCGACACCCTATGATATTTTCAAGACCCTGAGTTTTCAAGACTGAGGAATTATTTTGTTTATATTTGTGTTCATGGGTGTATCGCATTTCAACCACGTCAAGTTTGGTACGATTACATACGCAAAAACGAACTGATGGCTAAAACCGAAAACATTACTCACGCTGAAAACGAATATCTCTTAGTAAAGACGATGGCAAAAAAGTTGATGGAAATATGGCATTATTGAATGAGCCAGTGCTGCTTGAAAAATGATTGCTAAAGAACCCAATAATTCCATGAGGGCTGTTCGAAAAGAAACAGCCATTTGGTCACCATGTGGAAAAGGGAGGGAGTATTGCAGCCATTGTTGCGTCGGCACGCTGGGCGGGTAAGTCGGCGTGCTGTATTAGTAAAGAGAAGCAGGGATGGCAAGTTAATCGAAACGAAAATGTTTCGTTTCGATTCGATTTCGAGGGAAACGAAAATATGAGGCCTAGGTTTAGTTTCGTTCCTGCTCGAAATTAAAATCACCAAGGAGTTTAGTTTCGACCCGGGACAAAACTTAACTCCCTAGAACGAAACTAGATTAATCGAATTCTACTCTCCATAGTTATTTCTCTATCCCATAAGTTGAGTGAAGGGGGACGAGAGGGAATAGTTTTGACCTATTACGTTTGACATACGTGTAGAGAAATTAAAAAATTGAGCTTAAAAATCGAATGGCCAGTTGGCGTTCACCGTTCTCGTGTTAGTGGTAAAAATATGAGCGCCACACACATCTAATGGCGTAGGGTGCAACTCTACTTCATTCGACGATACATCGTACTCGGTATCTACCGATTTGATCGATAGATTTTTCTTCCTCATAGGAAAATCTACTAAAATTGGTAGCATATTAATTGCGTAAGCTTGGTTTCGCTGAAGGTAGGACCTGCCCGCCTTGTGACGGTGCAGGATTCCTCGTCCCCCCCTTTCTTCCCCGTCCTTCCCCTGGAGGCGTCGTCGGGCTCTCATCGCGGCGGCGCCTCCTTTCCTTGTTCCTTCCCGTCCTTCCCCTTCTGGTGGCAAAGGAGAAAAGCTGATCGCTTATAGTCCCTGCTCCAGGAGTGTATCCCGCGAGCCCGTCCTAAGGGTTTCGTTCCCACACATCGTACTCGGTGTATGGGTCGAAACTAAACTGTTCGAAGGTGAAGCACGTGGTCCTTTCGGTGCGAAACAATATCTGCGCTTCATTTTGTCCCAGACTTTAACTTAGTTTCGACCCGAAGTAGTTTTGACTCCGATTTCGTTTCGACTCAGAGTTTAGCCCCCAGGGTTCATTCTTTTTCTTTTCGTTTCTACATTTCGCTCCTCGGAACGATTCTATTGAAATTTTACCGGTCTTGACTTTCGTTTAATTTTTATTGCCATCCCTGAAGAGAATGCCGTTTGAGCGGTAGTTGTTTTTTGGTAGCTTGTCAAAATGTGTGCTGCAATAGAAAACCTCGCCATGTGTATAGGCCGTTTTACACGGTACACGGAATTGCGCAATCTGACGTACGTGCGAAGGCGCAATCGAAATTGCGTCGTGTAAAGCGGTGAATTGCTAGAACACATGCGAGAATGCGTGGATGCGAGACGGCAAAATAGCCCCTGTTCTAATTTCGTTCATGCATTCGCGCAATTCCACGCCATTTTAGAAATTAATGCAGCTCTAACCTGCGCGGTTCCGTGCCCCGTGTAAAACGGCCTTAAATTTCGTTCTTTAATTCTATTGTTAACTGCTAAATAATATTCGGAACCAGCAATTCATTGGGAACTTTGAGCTGTCGTTGGCCCAAAGATTATGAGTGAAGGAGTCGTTTGGGTTTATGCATATGAAGAAATGGCTTGGCTCCCAGTGACTTGAGGATGATGAACAACCCAAAAGTGCAGTCACCGGATGGCACAAGGCACAGGCCTCCGCCAAGCATATTTTTATCCAGGCATGTGTTTTGCAAGAGGAATTTCAAAATTTCGTTTATAGGTATGATAAGTGCCTAAATTATCATTGACATTATGTTGAAAAGTATAGGAAATTCCTAGTTTTATGATGTATATAACAAATCCTCTTTAGTCTTTTATGAATAAAAAACGGAGTTTATTGCCGAAGAGCAACCCTATCAGAAATATAGAAAAAAGTTAATCGCTCTTAACCAGGGTAGCCAATTGAATATCTAAATTGATATTCCCCGACTTTTTCAGGCTTATTAAACTGTTTTCGTGATTTTCTATACTAAATGCGCAGTAGGTAGGTCATTCATGTCGTGCTTCACGGTTGCAAATATTTGGGAATCTTATATTTATGGGATTATACATGTGATCAAATGTAAAAAATAATACCCTGAGCATATTAAGTAAAAGCACAGTATAGAAATAAATTTTTACAATTATAGAGCACTACCTATATGGTTCTTGGGAATATGAAGTGAAGATGTTGAAGATATACGCCTAAGCAAGATGACGAGGAAAAATCATAACTCTTCTTAAATGCAGCAAGTACCATTTTTTTAGACCTTAAGTCATTTTCTCATACGTATAATAATTTATACTTAAACTTTTCTCGAAATTCCGCGCGGATAAGATTTTCTAATAGCGCAGACGTTTCGGGTTCCGACTCGTTACCCATTCTCACTATCCTACCCAAAAAAAGAATAGAAATGTCCTAGGTATATCTCTTTCTACAGCTGAGTAGCCGTGAGAATGGGTAACGAATTGGCACCCGAAACGTCGCGTCGGTGCTCTTGGAAAATCATACCCGATGAGACCACTGCGTTTCTAAAATTATGAATATTTTCAAAATTGCTGTTTAAAATTATCTATTATCCTCGTGAGCGTCATAATTTTGTATAATAAGGACATAGCACTTTCAAAATTTAACTTTCTTAATATTTATTCCTGAAATTTTTCAACTGAATTTAAGTAAGCGATCTGTGAGGGCTCACGT
Organism: Ischnura elegans; assembly: GCF_921293095.1. Lineage (NCBI taxonomy): Eukaryota > Metazoa > Arthropoda > Insecta > Odonata > Coenagrionidae > Ischnura > Ischnura elegans. Next base: position 77,758,556 of record NC_060254.1, on the reverse strand, counting down.
CACTAAATTGGAAAATCCAACAAACCTAATGCTGGTGAAAATAATTCAAAAAGTTGTAACAAACAATTCCTAGCGATTTCTCAAGAATAATAATAATAACAATAATTAATAAGGAAGCATTTTTAGTTGCATACCGTGGATAATTAAGTACTTCATTTAAAAAATTACGATAATTATAGCAACTCAAGTGTTTTTGATATCAGTTTTTTGATCCTGATTTTAGTGACTGAAGTTTTATAATAATTGAGAAGTCAAAGAAACATTAAAATAAGCAATAAAAATGACTTTGTAACGTTTTATGAATTTTTGTTTTATTGCGGTTTCCCAGACGTCACTGATAGTGTATCAAGAATTGCACGTCACTGGTTAAGGGTTAAAATAGTCTGTTTGTCGGGAAAGTGTAAAATCTTACGGATTATAATTTTTTAGACAGCGAAATTCTTCGCGTTACAGGTTTATCATAGGAGTGACCACACTGTGACATCATGCTGAGATTTGATAGCAGTTAAATTTTGAAATAAATCACTCAGTCACCTTCAGAATTTAACTCACGCATGGAGAAATAATTGGATTTCTCATGATCTTTGGCCGGCTCGAAAGATGGTGGTCCTAAAATTATCCGATCAAAAAGTTGAAAAAATCAATCGTTATTATTAGTTACTATTCCCGAGAATAAAAAAGCGAGACCATGCCTATAGATACAAACTTTGGATAACAGGAACGAAGACTAGAATAAGTTAAATGTATTTCCGGGTGTCATAAACCCGGAAATATGGTAGCTACTTCAATTGGAAGCAACAAATCTTGTGAAACGTGAAAAAACTAATTAGTAAAGATAATTCTACGCTTTTTACGTCGAAAATTTTATTCGACTTCCCGCTCACTCCTAACTGTTTTCCTAATTAAAGGGTTTGAAGGAGAGCATTAATTTAGCTCTTTTTAATTGTAAAACTTATGAAAATATTTTCATTCATTACCTCAACTTCCGAACTTCTTTGTTCTAGTATCCGAAGCTAATCTGTGGCTGCTTGATAACATAAATCACGGAGTCATTAAAACATACTTAGTAATTCAGTGCAAAAAAAAGACGGAAAATTCTGCACGAGTAGCTAATAAATAGCTACGGATTAAAGCAACATGTTCTTGCATTCCAATTTCTATGCTAACTAACGCTACTTTTGCTGTCTGACTTAAGCCCGGATATAAGTCACAGTACCAGACATTTAAATTGGGATAAAAAGCTCAGACTACACACACCTTACTGGCCAAGCACATTACTGTGGATCTCAAAATAATAAAGAGTACGAATATTCGTAGAGCGATTACTTTCCTTAATAAGGTATGTTCACCACTAAGATAACGGAGAAAATACTTTCCGCATGTATAGTTAAAAAGTTCTGCATTAATTGCGAGGTTTTAAAGTAGCATTTGAGTACAGATTTACAGAATATTTCTATTCTCTCTTCATTCAGTAAACACTTTTTTTTTAAGTTATTACAATGACGTGACTACGTTTTACTTCAATCATTACTTTTATGCAACAAAAAATATAGTACAGTTTTTTTTTCAAATTCTAGTAGTCAATTTTTACTATACATCGATAAGCACAGCTATAGGAGATGTTTGAAATGTAGGTTTTCTAAGAAGTAATGAATTAAAATTCTTCTTTCTTGCCTAAAATTTATGAAATTAATTTAATTTATCAGCTAAAAATACACGTATAGTATATAGTAAGGAAACAATTCATCAGAAGTTACATATGGAGCATGTTTCTCCATAGAAGCGAGGCTTGGACGTTGACTGCAGCAGCGAAGTAAAGAGTAGAAGCATTCGAAATGTGGTGCTTCCGAAGAATGATGAGGATAAAATGGATCGACCGAGTAAATAATGAGAAAGTGCTGCGAAGAGTGAGAGAAAAGAGTCTTCTAAAATCTTAATGAGAAAACGCAGCAGCTAATTTGGCCACATTATGAGACATTATATGATGTGGGGCTATGAAAAGGCTAGCGGATAGGAGAGAGGAATGGAGAGCTGCGTCTAACCAATCTTAGGATCGTTGACATATGATGATGATCGTAATTTAATTTTGTCTTGAAAACAATTTGGCTTTTCCACGATAAATTTTCATCGGTTTTCACCATAAAACAGTCGAAACCCAAAACCCGTTTATTATCCATCTCGCCGCTTTGGAAGCTTGAGCCGCTGTGGAATTCTATATAGTTATCCAATAAATACACTGTATCACTTATTCCTTTTAAAAAGAACCTTGTTGGGAGTGTTATCAAGCTTAATTTTTTATATTTTGATATTAAACTTCCATGAATAACCCTTTATAACCCAATGCTGCTTCTAAGCAACATCAAAAATGTTAAAATTTTCAGCTATATTTAGGATATATCTAAACTAAATATTATTTCGTAATGTAAATTTTAATGACGAAATATTTAGCTGCCATGATAACAATTATTGAGCGTAAAATTTTCAAGTTTTCATAATGAAAAATCTTGAAATTTGATTTCTCCCAGAAACAGCTCTGGATTAGAAAGAGTTAAAGGTGGTTTTTTGCGTGCTACTTTCATCGATTCTTACCATTTACAAATTATGCCAGTAATTTTTAAAATCAGTAAATTCTTTGACAAGGATTCCACGTATTTTTTACATGGCTAAGGTGGGTCTAGAAATCTCCGAAAATTCTCTCTAGAGATAATTATTCTTTATGCCATTTCACTTTATGCTCATTGTTTGTCTTTGATCATCGGACGGTTTGAAGCTACCGCAGTTCATCGGAAGGATAGCATGTATTACAAATGGAGTAGATTTTAATTATATCACTGGAATTATAGCGAGGACCCCTTTCCCTAGATCAAACACCCTTTCGCGTTAACTATGCAAATACGAGGACCCAAAAACACACACCGATATTCAAACGCGCGGGAACCCCCTCGTATGGTTCCATATTGATTTTTTTTGTGAATGGGCGTTATTAATCTTTTTTTCCTCTCTCCATCGTTCGAACGAACGCGAAAGAGCCGCGAGTTCCGAAGGTCGCGAATCCAATTTCGAAAATAAACACGGTCGAAATAAGAGGGTAAGGTGGCGACTCCGAGTCCGACCCTCCCGCGGCTGCGCAGTCTTTTGTTTTCTTCGGGTTCACTTTATTCGAAAGCCAATAGGAAATAATATTGACGGAGAGGGGAGAAAATTTAGAAAATGTTTCATTCGAGAAAGTATCCGGAGTGAGACCTTAGGTACGCGTGTGCGGATGTGTGCGTGCGTGAGTTCTCTACTAGGGGTTTCTTCTTTCAAAGCTTTCAATTCCCACCTTCAGTCCGACGATACTTTCTACCCTATATAGACCACTCCATTCATTGGCAGTGTCGCTTACATTTCCTCTCAAAATCCCTGGAATTTTTCGTCCTCGTGTGAAGTCTCTGATGTTGCCATAGCGTTTATTTTCGGAAAACTTCCACATCGCCAGTTACAATCAACCATCTGTGTAGTATTCTTTTCTTATCAAGGTTGCAACCTTTCCCACGAGTAGCTTCGTATAAAGTCTTTTCTGCGCATATCCGGGTAAGAAATCTCGGGTGAGTGGATAAATCTAAAGCATTGGGCGTTTCTGGTATCGACACATCACCAACGAACGTCCATCAGGAATGCAAACGAGTTTAACTTCTTAGGCGAAAACTTGTGGAAAATGAGAACCGATATTATAATAAAATTAAAACAGCTGTTTTATTTCCAGGTATTTTATTTCTTAACCGAACAAAGTTTCCACAACTGTTGATATCCCTTGATAATAGGGTGGTTTTCTTTCATTTTTTTATTGCCTAAATCGAAAGATTATTACTCCTGGAGTACGCATTACACGCTTTTAGGTTTTTAAATGACGATATCAATTTTTCGCGATTAAATAAAAGTGAAAATTTTCAAGCGCGCGAAAACTCGACAGCTAAGTAGGAATAATGGGAAAAGTCCCTGTGACGTATTTCTAGTTCCCCCTGCCGCCTTGTGAGGTGACCTTGGGGCGAGCCTTGAGCGCTGATACGACGCAGGCTGCTAGAAGGTAGCTCTTGGCTTAAATAAGGATTATTATTCCCCTATCAAACGAAGGAAACTTTCCGAACTTAGGTATTTGTAATGTGTGATTATTATGAGATGTTTCCCCGAGCTCTGTGCCTCATGCATGCATTGGTAATCTCAGACGATGGAAAACTCCTATCTACTCGTATAGAAACACGTCCCTGTGACGTCACGTGGAGTGGCATCGCATGGGCGCCAATCTGGCCTTTTTCAAATGCGGTTAAAATTGACCATTGCCATTCGTCTAAACTGGGATTTCTAAAACCAAATAATTTGTATGCTATGAATACACTAGTGGTGGGTAACGAATCGCAAGCAATGCCTTTCGTTTTCTTTGAAGAAGGAAATTACCCTATTATACAATATATTTATTCATAATTGATTTATTCAATATTCCTTGACAATGAGAGTTCATATTTTCGAAACCATGGTCGGTGAAGAAATAATCTCTGTGGAAAGGAAGCAATTGTTTTATTATATTTGTATCATGAGAGAGATGGAAAAGCTAGCGAAGATAATCTCATTCGGATGGAAAAACTCATCTCGATTTTCCTGATTTCCGGTTTTCCCGGATTGTTTGTAAGTTCCAAAAATATTTCGGTCTTTCGTATAAAGTAACCAAATACTTTAAAAGTTCCACATGTGTGAAAAGAAGTGAAAAATAAATACCCAAAGGGTGCCAAGATGATTTATTTTCTACCTTAATCCCTTTATGTAAACATTTGTTCCATTAAAGCTACTCAATTGATGCATTTCCTATTAATTAATTCAGATTTGCGATGATTCCTCTAGTTAATTCTGAGACGCGTTGTGCGTAACAATAAGTGCCCCATTTTATTAGTATCAAGCTCCAAAGGTATAGTGTTTTTTTTGCTTTCTATTTTCTACAATTTTTGATTACGCATAGCTGTTTTTTTATGTTCCCAATTTGATGAAAATTGCATTTCAGTAAAATGTCTGGAAATCAGACGTGAATTTTTATATATTACTTTTTGAACGCTCTGAATATATGTTTTTGTTTGGACTATCTCATCAAAGACGATAGAGAGGTATCTCATTAAAATATTTCATTTTTTATGGTGAAGGTGGTGATTACCACAAACCATGACCTTTTCCATAGGCTTCTGATAACACCAGATCCTTTTACTTCTTGTTATGCGGGGGTCCACCGCAAAGTAAAACTTTACTAAAGGGCGAGAAAAATGTTCTGATGATAGAAAAAAAATATGAGGGAATATGAGGAGCCATCATCCTCTGACTAAAACTAGGAGTTTTAGCATTTTGTTTTTGAGCTATTAACAGTGAAAATATTTCTTAATGATATTTTACATATTATTTCGCTTCAATGACCAAAAACTCAAGTTCAAGGACCCAACAGCAATTTTTTATCATTATTTACACTTTGCACAGCTATATCTATAGCTTTAATGTTGTTATCAATGAAATAAAATTTTCACTTGATATTTCCGCATGAAAAATTTCGACCTATCCCTGAAAAATATTCCTTCTCCACTTAACCTTTTTTTTTATTTTCATCGCCCTCCTAAACCATATTGTGGAAGTAATCATCATGCAAAACTTTCTTTGCATCTTTAAAAAAAACAATATGCAAAAACGTTAATTAAAATAGCTATAATTAAGGTTACAGAGACTTTTGGCCAGCTTTTGTGACGTGGCAACAACGATGAATATTAAACAATTTAAGGATATCTCTCAGGAAGAGAACCCTGTAGATTTACCATGGTAACATTTTTACATGAAAGTTTCAGGAACGGGCCTGGTTACTGTTTAGCGTTTCATGTAAACTTAGAAACTTTAGGAAAGATGTTTGAGTGAATAACGAAATGAAAGATGTCTGGGATAGAAGGTGAACGAAAATGAATTTACCTTGTATTTATGTGAGAGATTCTAGCTTGAAGGTAAGGTCTAATCAAGACTGCCTTCTTATCCTTAGATTGCTGATAGACTTTAGACCGACTTGGTTAGTGGTAGTTTTGTGGGGCCAAGAAATGGTCAGGCATACTGGAGAAAAAGGAGCTTTTCGCGTTCCGCCCTCCACTCACAAAATTTCGGCGTTGCCAATTCAGCGGAGGCAATGGGCGTAAATTTGATCACTTTTCGTAAAATCCTTATTTCTCATCGTAGAACCTCGATCAAAAGACGCATTTAATCGCCAAACGGCAATTATTATGATAGGTGGAATTATTTACCTCCAAGTACTGGCATTAGTAAAGTAAAAAATGTACTACGACAGGTCATATCGGCAGCGGTTACCTCATACTGTGACGCCCGTCTCCCGAGGACCCGGATTATCTCTGAGAGCCCGAGAAAGGGTTCGAAAAGGGGTCGCCCTTCCATCCTGTATACCTGACCATTTCTTGGCCCCACGAAAATACCACTAACCGACTTTAAATTTTTATTTAAGTCCTTGAGTCTATTGTCATGGATAACGGAGTTACACTTTTTGAAGCGATTGGCAGAAGAGATTCCATTAGTGAGTGCAAACATTATCAAGATTTTCAGAAAAAATAATATCATTCGACGAATTACAGCATTTCATTTCCTATTTATTGTGCCAAGTTGCCGAATAGTTAGTGCTAGTATAGTAAGAATAACTAAGGAAATGTCCTCTGCCGAACTGGATGATTCATTTCTCACCTCACGTCTACCCGTGGATGAACTCTGGCAGGGAATTGAGTGCAAACTGCAGCGAAGTAAACATGTTTAGAATGTACACACGAAGCGTTCGACTCAATTTAAATTAAGAAAGTTTTCAAAACGGATACGTTTCCTCGACGAACGTTTCTTCCATTATGTCGCCGGAGAAGTCGATCGGATGAGAATCGAGTGATTAAGTTGGGTCAACATTCGCCTTCTGCAATATCCCTGTTGCCAGGAAGATGAAATTCGTCTGCTGATGTTTAGGCTGAGCTTCTTCGTGATTTCGTTTCTAATCTTGTATTTTGATTGCGTACTAATGAAAGCACTTCAATGTAAATCATTTTTAACCCGCAACGAGCTATGCAGAGTAATAGGGTAGTTTCCTTCATCAAAGAAAACAAAAGGCATTGATTGCGATTCCTTACCCACCACTAGTGTATTCATAATATACAAATTATTTGGTTTTAGAAATCCCAGTTTAGACGAATGGCAATGGTCAATTTTAACCGCAAGTGAAAAAAGCCAGATTGGCGTCCATGCGATGCCACTCCACGTGACGTCACAGGTACCTAGTTTCTCTACGAGTAGATAGGAGTTATACATCGTTTGAGATTACTGATGCATGCATGAGGCACACAGCTCAGGGAAACATGTCTTAATAATCACACATTAAAAATACCTAAGGTCGGAAAGTTTCCTCCGTTTGACAGGGTATTAATAATCCTTATTGAAGCCAAGCGCTACCTGCTAGCAGGGTACTCTGCTACCTGATCGCGAAAAATAAATATCGCCATTAAAAATCTAAAAGCGTGAAATACGTGCTCAAGGAGCAATAATTTTGCGATTGAGGCAATAAAAAAAATAATAGGAAACCACCCTATTTTAGTTATTTTGTATTTAATTCAGGTTTCAATTTGATTCCTACTTTCATTAAACCTAGCTTGAACATTAGGTACGGTGTTCCTATATTGTTCACTTTTTTGAGCTTTACTGTCTAGTGCAAGATCTTGTGGTGAGGATAATCTTACTATCTTGATGAGATTAGGCGGGATTCATTGTGGTTGTTAAATACGGATTAAAAATACGGAAAATCGTGAATTTCAAATATCAAGCAACTGACTCAGGTAACAAGTTCCTCGTCAATTCCTCAACTGCACGATTATCAAAATATAAACGTTCTCTTTCGTGGTGCCGGTATTTGATAAAAAAAATCTAAAAGTTCTGCAGAATTCGAGAAAAGTACACGTATTTTCTTGGTGGTACTTTGCTGTATAGTAAGGTCGCCACCGAGAAGTGACTCTTTGCCTCGCTGCCTCCAATGATGGGCATCCGATTCAGATAATGCGGTATCGCCAAGCGTTTGGAATGATTGCAGACGGAAAGTGGTGTCGGAGGGGGAGAAGTTGAAAAATAACGTGTCCAATCCTCGGAGTGAACATCAATAAGAGACACGGATACGATAGAAAACTCTCTGCTCACCTCTCATAGCTCTGATTGGCTGAGTATGACAGTAGCGTTTGTTTTCGAGGATCTCGAATCGTATTCCCCAATCTGATTCGATCGATTCTTCTTCGCTGGCCGAGATCGGTTCGCGTTCATCGCGACGGGATAAATTACCCCAAAGCATTTCTTCCCCACTCCGGAAGTTCCTATTCGCCCGCTTCAATGGTGTCGTTCAGCGCCTCTCATGCGGGTGGAAGGCATTTCGATCTTTCATTGGCCTGCTTTCGCGGTGCGGACAGGGACGGCGATTCGTAAGGTCGCCACCGAGAAGTGACTCTTTGCCTCGCTGCCTCCAATGATGAGCATCCGATTCAGAGAATGCGGTATCGCCAAGCGTTTGGAATGATTGGAGACGGAAAGTGGTGTCGGAGGGAGAGAAATTGAAAAATAATGCGTCCGATCCTCGGAGTGAACATCAATAAGAGACACGGATACAGTAGAAAACTCTCTGCTCACCTCTCATAGCTCTGATTGGTTGAGCATGACAGTAGCGTTTGTTTTCATGATATTTATTTCTTAAGTCGTTAAAGTCAAGCTAATATTTTTTTCATAAGATGGCAATTTCAGATTTCGTCCATTTTTTGGGGTGATCTAAATATTATCAAAAAAATCAGTATGTAACAAAAGACAGGAGGCTCGGACAAATAGTAAACTAGGAAATTAAATGCTTGGTGAACGAGTGAAAACAGGTGAACGAGGTTTGTAACCTAGGAAGCCATATTATTAGTGATGGGAGAAGTAAGAAAGAAATAGTCGGTAAATCAGCGCAGGCGAAGAGGGCTTTAAAAAAAAAAGGTATCTACTTACAGCTGAAGATACATGAATAAAAGTACGGAAACAAGTTATCAGTTGTTACATATGGAGCTTGTTTCTCTATGGGAGCGAAGCTTGGACGTTGACAGCAGCTGAGAATCCTAGAGTGGAGGCATTTGAAATGTGGTGCTACCAAAGAATGATGAAGATAGAATGGATCGACCGGGTAAGTAATGATGAATTGCTAAGAAGAGTGGGAGAAAAGACATGTCTTCTACAAGCCCTAAGGAGAAGACGGGACAACGTAGTTGGACAAGTTATGAGGCATGATGGCCTGATGAAAACAATGACAGGACAGGTGGAATGGAAGAAGGGCAAGGGACTGTCCAAATTAGTTACATAGGATAGGTTATACAGGGTGTACAAGAGAGGAGATGTAAGTCAATATGAAAAGGCTAGCGGATGGGAGAGAGGAATGGAGATTTTTGGCTAATGATGATGATGATGAAACTTTTCTAAATTTGCATAAAATTCATTTTTCAAGTAAAGGTAATAAAAAAATCTCCAACCAACTCTCCTTGAATATTTTCTTATTTTATTAGCATATGTAAGTTATAAATGCCCTGTCATATTATACAAAAATATTTAAAAACTATACATGTAGTCTATATGGGTTTATTAGATTTTTTCTCTCCCCTGTGAAGTTAGCGATATTCAACATGAGGCCTTTCTTCAGCTAGTGGTTCATTTATTAAGTAAATAAAAGTAGTTAATTTTACAATTCGTGCGTAATTTCTCTATATATTATGATTATTATTACGATTAATTGTGAAAGCCTGAAAGACTTAATGATACAGAACTCTGATGACGTCCCCAACTCATGCAGAAACTTCTGCAATTTCTCATGTTTAAGGTATGAGAAAATGTCTGGATAAGGAAAACTTTTTTGTTCTAAGTAACTTATATTTTACTTCAATTTACCGATTAATCTCATTATATTGTGATTTCGGAGCTGAGTGAACAACCCCGTTTTCATCCCACGCACTAAAACACCATTTATATTTTGTTGTAGATCAATCATTTCACATCAATGAAACGTAGAAACAAATTCCACTTCATGATCACCGCTAAAAAGAAATTTGAAATGTAGCCATGTTCGTGAAACGATAAAAAACGAAGATAGAATAGCGAAGGTAAGGATCCCCTACTACGTGAACGATCATTTCACGTAAAAACTTGCAGGAAAAAAACTGAATAGAATCCCATTCGAAATGGCGAAAACAACCTTTAGGAGGAAATGTTGCCAATAACTCAAGCGGCCTAGCGTGTGAGAGGCGCTTCCAATCGGAAGATATTTGCCAACGGGAAATGGTTCGTTTTTCGCTGCGTGCGAGAGAGAAATACGAAAATATAAAAAAACGTAGCGAGTGAGATCATGCATCAAGGTGCATTTCGGCCTTCTTTTTTTTCGCCTCTCCCCAACGGCGAAATTAGAAGGGAGAGAGAGCGATATCAGTTCGGCGAAATTCTCACGCCTCGAATGGCAGAACTCCGACTCGCAACGACGAGGAGATTGGCGCTGTGTCGCTCATGAACGATTAGTACAAAATGAACAATTCATGGACACGAACCGATAGAATTGAACCATATGGTACATTGCGCATAGCTTGGGCTATGGGCTTAGATAATTAAAATAGACGTAGAAATGTAGCAAAGAAGACTATATATTTTTATTGTCCTTAGCCTCTTTTTTATATTTCAATACGAACTCTCGAGGTATATATAATGCGAAAAACAAGGTTTTCGACATTTTAGAAATTAATTTTGCAGCTAATTACATTGAAAGATAAATGAAAAAGTGGTCAGGTATTAAAAATTTATTTTATAGTGAAAAATAATATACAACATTTTTAATAGATTTAAAAACTTATGTGTTGACATGTATAAACAATATTTTAAATATTAAAAAATATATTGCATTCTGTACCTAATTACAGAATACCCTCAACAGATTTGTAATATACCTGTAATATAACTAAAATGTTAGTTATATCGGAATCAAAAGTGTGTATATTACTAATTGCAAGATTAGTGCACAGTTGCTATGCCAAAAAAATAAACAATCAATATTTTAAAATGCTTTATTGGATTTTTTTGCACTGCACTATTAAATTTTAATACTTGGCGACTTTTTCATTCATTCTACCTCTCATCTTTCCATATAAAGCCTTAAAAATGTTAAATAAATTTTGTAAAAGTCTTCACATTAGTATTGTTTATGAACGACCAATACCTCAAGAGTTAATGTGTAAAAAACAAAGAAGGCTATAAGAGAATCAAAATTAATTGTTCTTTGATCTATAAGTTAAACTAACTTACGCAAAACAAAAAAGCTATCAGCATGCATATCGAAAATCAGCATTTAAGTAAAAATATACGCATTTTTCTATCAGCTTCTTTATGTGGGAGCGTTTGGCTTTTAATTACGAAAAGTTACAAAAAACGATGAAATAATGGTTTGTTCTCCTTTTTAGCTCGATGAAGAGGGAGAATATATTCACAAAATTGGTTTCTAGCGTCAAAAAAATTAGTATATCTTCGCATAAGTACTGGAAAAACACATCTCCCCGTTTCAATGGTTTTTCGTCCAAAAAGACAGAAAATGTACCCAATTCCTCAATTTGATTCTTCTCGAACCCTGGCCCAGATTTTATCTGTGAAGGTTACTGCCACTTATACGGTGGGACAAATAACCAGATTCCACTGTTTCTTCAATTGCCCAAAATCAATTAAATATACAGCTAAGATTACATTAACTTCCAGTCTTTCCTGACCACCGTCACAGCTTGAACTATTAGACTGTTTGAGAATATTTTTTTTGCGGAGTATTCATTTTTTAAGTTATAATTATAATAAAGATCAGAGGAGTAGGCATTAAAAGAAAGTTAGGGAATTTGAAGAGGATAATCATGCTGAAAATAATTCAAAATATGAAATGAAATATTTGGTTAACCATTGGAAAAAATATATGCGTTGAGATATCCGTTTCAATTCTGGAAATCCAGTGCTTCAAAGTTTCTCAGAATCATTCAACGACCTGCGATTCACACAATGCATTCGTCAACTTTCGAAGGACTAGGCTCAAAACAAAAAATAGTTACTGATAATTGAAACAGTAGTTGTATTTTTCCACACTTATTTATTCTTTCTCGACTGGTTTCAATGCTTACGCATCATTATCAAGAGCTGTCTAGCCTAAGGAGCAGCAAGCCTGGTACTTATATTGAAAAATCTATGTTAGCAAAACATTTGTATACCTGTGATAGTACATCCGATTTTAACCTAAAACTTTTACATGCATTTGAAAAAGGTAAAAAACTGGATTTTGTATAACATTTTGAAATAGGTGTATATTCGAAGTTGTTCGGTGAATGTCTTGTCAATGAGGTGGTACCGACGATTACCTCGCCTTTCCTTAACGCGATAGTTCCTCCTTCTCCCTTCAAAACCTTTTCCGATGACCCTGAATAGACATCCCGCAAACGAGTAACCAACCTCAACCCTTCCCCCATTCCTGCTACTATATTTCACCCCACCTACACCTACCCTCAATATAAATACCAGGCTTGAGACTCCTTAGGCTAGACAGCTATTGATAATGATGCGTAAGCATTGAAACCGTTCGCAAATAATAAAAATGCGAGGAAAAATACTATTGCTGTTTCAATTATCAGTATCTATGGACTTCCGCAAAGTCAACTCGTCAACAATCAGTTTAAAAAAATAGTTACTTGCCATAGCTTGGTTTACGACGAAAATTTGGAGAATCGAATCATAACGATGAACCAAATCATGTGAATCCATTCATCAAAATGAGCCGATATTTTTTTATCCCACCTTTACCGCGCGAGGCATTCTGGAAATCGGGAAACGAGTGGGGGTATTGGTTGGATGAGCAAAACCTCGTCGTTGGCTGTTGAGAGAGAGGGAGGGGATGAAGAAATGAAGGAAGGGGGGATGATAACTCCACTACTGCGCCCACCTAAAAATTCCTCACAAAAAAATATTTCCCACTCACCCCCTACCACCCTCCATGCCTCGGACGATGGCAAACAAAATTCCGGAGGCGACCTCAGCCCACAGGGCCACTTATCGCGCCGAGAAAAAAAAGAACGAAAATGGGGAAAAAATAAATTAATTTTTCTCCGGTTGCTACTTTCCCTTTGCCTATCTCTCTCTCTCCCTCTCTCTCTCTCTCTCTCTCTCTCTCTCTCTCTCTCTCTCTCTCTCTATGGAAATTTTCGGCCCACGGCCAATGAAAGGAAGTGACTTCACACGAGCATGAATTTTAACATAGTTATGTACGTACTAAAGTGTATATAAAAGATGTGATGTGACAGATGGTAATATTGCCACACGTGCGGCCACATTGCATTTCGTTCAGGAGCTATTTTTATATTAATAAATTACATAAAAATAACTCCTAGATGAATTTTATTCAAGCGAGAAATCAATATGATACCTCAGATATAGAGAGAACTTCTGCATACTCAGCAAGCGAGGGCGGGTGAAATTGGGAATTAATATTTAAAATCAAGTATCTGACGCCACCAAGTTTTGGAGGTACTAGTGATAACTGCGTCAATAGATGAATGTAGATCTAGGAATAGATGTAGGAAAACCTGCAGTTCTTTACATTCAGGCCTAATTTAAAGGCAGTAACTACATAAACATTAAAGATTCCACAAATATATATGCTGTCTATGCGTCTTAAAGGAGTTGTACAAAAATGGCATTTTTATTTGAACAGTCTCATTTTATTTTTATTTGAAGTAGTGCATTTTTTCATAGAAAGACTTCACGAACTTTGACACAAATTTCATAATCAACAGCTATCAACAAATTCCAAAAAATAACAATAACAGAGAACAAAACTCTTTACGCGTAATTTAAAGAAGGGAAAAATGAAAATGAAAGGACAAGAGCATTATATTCCTATGCATTCTAATTTTTTTCTATAGAGATATAAAATGAAACTGAATCACAACAAGCATTCATTTACATTGATCGTGATCCAAACTTTAAGTTTAATGCAATAATCGCATATGAGTAAGAGAATTCTTACTCTCAAGTGCTACAACGTGAGGTAATACAGAGTACTACGCCGCATAGTGGTCCAGCGGCCCCGCAAATCAGGCATAGACCCAAAAATGTACTTTCTTTCCGAGCAAGTTTCGGTCTTGACGGTAAGTCTTAGTAGAAAATCCCTGCTATCACTATTCGTAATAGTAACAGGTTCCTAGGAATACAAAAAATTTGCACAGGCTAGTCTGAAAGGAGCGCACTTATGACTGCCTGTGTATTCACAATGCTCAGCTACACAAGTCATCTTTAGTTTTTCCTGGGATTCAATGTCAAAAGTTTGATGCATATGTCTTTATGACCAATATCACTTTTGTATATGTTTAGTTTATTTTATGTTTTTAAGTTCATTTGTTGTTTGTTTTGTTTATTTTTGAGCATGTTTGTTATTATTTTTATTTCTTTAATTTCTTTGTTTGAGACGATGCTATGGCGATAAAAGATAAATAATGAATTGTTAAGGAGAGAGCCATCTTGAAGTGGATGTAAAAAATAGGATTGAGAATAAAACAGAGTGTAAAGTGATATTTACATTGCATTTAATCGCTGTGATACGTAAAATTATAGAAGAAGCATTTTTTCAACACATGGAAAAAATGGGTGTTCATACCACGGTTATATCGTTAAAACGTGTGTCATGCGTGTCCGAATATGAACATAGGGCCTGAATCACACGATTCATAACCTCGCAAAGGTTCGGGGGAGCTACCCTCAGAGTACAACAACCGCGCTTCCCTACGCCGCCCCCCCCCCCCTGAATACCGGCCCCCTTCCTCCCTCAATTATTTTCATGCCCGCTTTTAGTTCATCTTTCTGCCCACACTCGTTCCGGCTTTCGCTTCCGAGCGAAAAGGTATTTCCATTTTTTATAACCATGAACCAACCACGCCTCCCGTGTTCGTTACTCTCACTGCATTTAAGCCCGTATATTTTGATTCCATCCCTCATAACGACCTGCAAACCCGAAAATTGGATTCGCGATTCTCTCGCGGATCAGGATTACGCACGCTCTCATACCTTCAACTGAACCTCTTGGCTCTTGGCCTACTCATAAGTTTCCCTTAGCCTTCATCCTATTGAGGTACAATTGCTATGGGCATTGCATATCATCCTTTAAAATAAATAAATCATGTAAAAATACTTCTGAACGAATTTTTAACTCGGGAGAAATCAAGACGATAACCCAGATTAGGAGAGAGCTATTGAAAATTCAGCAAGCGAAAGAAGTTGAATTTGAGAGTGGAAATCTAAAAGAAAATATACAATGCCACCAAGTTTTGAAGGCAATAACGATAACTGAGCCAACATTTGAACGGATGCGAATGGCCACAAGTTATTGCTCCTGTTGTTATGTAAACGTTTATTAAGTTTCATCTTTCACCCCATTAATTGTACACAATTCCATCAAACTTGGATCATACGCGTGTGAACCAGAATTGATAACAACAATAAGTTGCCTGTCAGTACCACAATCCGTCGTATGTGGACTGTGGAGGTTACAAGGAGACCTCCACAACACTTTACCAAAGCAAGCGCAATTCCGACGCCAGAGGCTATCCTTACCTACTCTCTGAATCCATCCTAAAATTAATCCTGCCGTTTGCACCAAACGCACCAAGGCGTATAATGACCTTGCGTCTTCCCTGGTAAAGGTCGGTCTCCCTAAAGCACAGGGCTTCCTTCCACAAGAGGAATCGGAATGAGTAGGAGATTTATGGAGTAAAAGGCAGTTAGTTGTTGGACGTATTTCGTTCTCTACCGTGGCCACTGCTGTAAGGATCCAGAAATGGGTCGATTTTTTTTTACCCCTCCATTACAATTATTTCGCTAGATTGTTAATCCCATTTGGAGACGGCCGCGGGCGCATCCGGAGCGATACACAATTAGCACGCGGTAATTGCCACTTAAGCTTTCTGGCGTAGCGACATGTCGCGGTTGACCGGGATACGTTGCCCGAGGCCATCCGAAATTCACGGGAGGTTTTAGAAACGTGTAACGCTGCTGTGGGGAGGAGGCTATCTCCCTCTCTTTGGTCGTGGGGGCTTCGCTTCGGACGAGGGAACTCGAGGGGATGGAATGAAACCGTTCGCTTCACGATTTATGCCCGGGGATTGAGAATAGCACGGCTGTCACGCAACGGCTTCTCCCGGAACTTTAAAACGCGCGCACTGAGATACACGGATCTGGTCATCTCCCGCGGTCCAAATGCGATCTCTCCCCAAGGTACGCTGTCTAACCCACAGCAATAAACATGCATGGAAAACGCCTCAGGCCTACTTCGATTTATTCAAAGCATTACTCGTCCATTTTGGTCCTGCTTTCCATTTTTTATATTACTAGTATGACTTGATTTATTTTATTTTCATAACTAAGAAAGGGTTAGTGTTTGCACTAACAATAAAAATTATTCCCGATAAAAGATCGATGGCTTTCCCAATGAATAATATTGATATAACATTCTCGAGCTTGGCACCAGGTAAGTCTGTTTAAGGCCAACGACTCGATAAGAAACTCCCTCATCGTCATCAGGGCTAACACTAACTACCGATGAAGGAACTTCTCATCGAAACTTCGGCCGTAAACAGTGCGGAACTCGAAAAGATCTCTGCCACAATAATGGAGCCAAAATAATTTTTCAAATCAAGAACAGTAAGAAGTTATCTCATTAATATTTTTGTTTCGCGTAAGGTGCGATGAAACGTTTCCATTATAGGTAAGTAAATAGACGGTAACAAACTGCGCTATCAATAAAGGCCTTAATGCAAGGCAACACAAATCAGGGTATTTAGCATAAGACATTTTACAAAATTTTTCGTGAGGGATAGAGATATATGACCTAATCGGCTAGTTTTTAAAAACAAATTGCAACTCATTCAAATGGCAAGCGAGTGTCCAAATGTTAGTAAGATCCTGAGGTACCCTTACTGATGAATGAAACAGTATTAAAATGCGCGCACACGGATCTGGTCATCTCCCACAGTCCGAATGCGATCTCTCCCCAAGGCACGTTGTCCGACCAACAGATATAAACATGCATGGAAAATGCTTCAGACCTACTTCGATTTCTTCAGGTATTACCCGTCTTTTTTGCCCCTGCTTTCCATTTTTTTGTATTAATAGTACATATGTGATTCAATTTATTTTTATAATTGAGGGAGATTCAGTGTTTGCAGTAGCAATAAAATCATTCCCGATAAATGATCGTTGGATTTCCCAATGAATAATATTAATATAACCTACTCGGGCTTGGCACCGTGTAAGGTTTTTTAAGTCCAAATATTCGATGAAAAACTCCCTCATTGTCATCAGGGCTAAGACGGACAGTCAATGAGGGAATCTCTCATCGAAACCTCGGCCATAAACGACCTTACCCAGTACCAAACCTGAGAAAATCTCTGCCTTAGTAATGAAGCGAAATAAGCGTTCAAATCGAGAACAGTAAGAAGTTATCTCATTAATATTATAGTTTAGTGTGAGGTGTGATGAAACTTTTCCATAAATGTGAAATAGGTGGCAAAAAACTGCACTAGTAGTGAAGGCCTTAATGAAAGGCAACGAAAACCAGGGTATTTAGTATTAGGCAATTTACAAAACTTTTCGAGAGGGATACAGATATATGACCAAATCGGCTAGTTTTTAAAAAAACAGCAACTCATTCAAACGAAAAGCAAGTGCCCAAACGTTAGTAATATCCTGTAGTAACCTTAATGATAAATGAAACAGTATTAACTGTTCGAATAACTAATAATAATACTTGAATTAATTTCATTAATTTATATGGCTCATAGCATACAATATCAGCTAAAATAGAATGAAATCAGGCATCCCAGAAGAGCACTCTTTTGCTGGGTTTTCCATTCAATACTTGTAGCAGCACTGACAAACAAAAATACCGAAGAATCAAGGCAAGTTTCAGCACAAAAATGTCTTCATCGCAACAATAAATATCAAAATCAGAGAACAATGACTACAACATAGTAATTATTATGACAAAAGGATTGTGAATCATTAAATTACCTCTCCCATCAATCTCCAGTCAAGAGTTTTAAACCGCTTTCAATATTTTCCTGAAAAAACAGCCAGACTCTCAATTAGTTGAGAAGGATGGTTTTATACCAAATTTCTGTTATTTCCTTCGGGGTTTAATAACTTTTTGGGGCGTTATAATGGTATGAGTGTTTAAAGACTGCTATATTAGGTTTTGTACGGATGATGTTGCCAAACCAATTTCAGGATTGTTGACTACTGATGATGATGAAAGAATATACGTGATATCTTTCTTCTACGTGGGGATCTTTATATGACTTCTCTTATTATAAAATATGCTTATCACTTTGAATACATATAAATGTCGCGGAGTTAAGATTTTAGGTTATATAAACTTTTAAGCTCACATTTCGGGTTGATACGATTCATTTCAGTGAAAAAATATGTTTTAACGGGTATTTCAATGCTAATTTTAAATTATGATATTTTCTTTTATGCATTTTGGAATGTTCATTCGTTAAATCACAACTCGAGGTATAATTTATTATCAAAGCGATAAAAATGTCCCAGATAAGTATATTTTGTTCAACAAAATTTCATAGCGAAAATGTATTTATAAAAAGTTGTGATTATTATTTTCATGCTGAAATAACATTTTATTTATGTTTTCAAGTAATTAAGTTGCGATTGAAGGGCGGTTAATATTCAAGCGCTCAAATAAAATGAGAAAAAAATGAACTAAAATACGGATGATTTGTAAAGAAATTATTTTCTTTTCAAGAAATATTGATTTCCCGAATATTCTGATAAAACTTGAGGTATGCTCATCAATCGTTTGAAGGGAAGGCGCTCGGATAACTATTGATTATTCCTATGCATAGCTTCGAGATATAGAAATACAACGACTTCCCTCCTTTGATTATGAGGGAGAACGCAAGTAAAGATTGCGGAGGATAAACAAGAAATTAGCTTTTACGTGTTACGTAAATATACATCAAAATGAAAATATAAATTCTCCCGATGACTTATGAGAGTTTTTAAAGGCAAATAGAAACTTATCTGAATTTATTCAATGATATTAACAAATACGAGCGTGATGTGCCCACTCCTAGCGGGCTTCCCCCGCTCTTTTCAATGCAGGTCCACAGAGGGATAGGCACGTTTCTAATTTAAAAAGGTAGAAAAAAAGGCAGGGTCTTATGTACAAATTTAATAGGAATGTTCATGTACAAATTAAGGTCAGAGGACCACTTTAAACACAAAATTGGAAGTAGTTACACTATCCTCTGTTAAAAGCACATGATGACTCATACTTCTGTATCAGCAGGAGACTTGAATGTGGAATCAGCCGCATTTTGATAAAAGTTATTTAAAGAATGCGAGATATTGTTGCAAATGTACAAATGTATCAGTTTGTGCGCCGTTAACGTCAGGAATATTTACCGTTTTATTATTATTTAAAAACCAATTTTAGGAAACAATAGCAATATTTAGGAAGTAAGATATGCCGTCGCATGTTCTCTGATAAATTCTTTGCATTTTGGTACCTCATTTGTAGAGTTTGGTTGCGTATAAGTTGAGAAAAAGGTATCTATACAGTAGTAATAATATAGAAGATTGTTCGCGAGGTTCAGGATAACGTTGCATTTATTATCTAAAGAAAATACGCACTCAATTCGAAGAAATTCCCGAATTAACCAGTCAGTTTTTTCTAAGCAATTAGCAGTAATTGGCCTTGAAGTACAACGATGCCCATAGCTTATATGAAAGAATAATCTAAATTGATAAACTTCTGGTAAAATATTATACTGCTCTCATTAGGCAACGAAGAAAAAAATCAACCCATTAGCGCGCTTAACTTGGCTTCGATGATTTTTATTTCCTGAGTCCGTGATTGTTTCGCATATTAAGTTCTTGCCTGGGAAAACAGCGCCGACCGCAGCGCGCCGTGGAAAAAGGGCGTGGAGGCTAATGCAATATAAAATAATGTTTTCATTGCTCTCGAGTTATGAGCTTGGTCTACTTGCATTATATTTTCCATCTGAAAGGAGTAAATTAGATACGACCTCGGATGAAAGCCTGTAAGTTGAATCACGAAATTTCAGTTTTTTCCCTCGCACTAAAAAATATGATGACTTCGAAAAATTACGCGGCTTCTACTCAAAACTCACCAATGGCGTCATCTGCCGCAGTTTTCCTGCGCTCGAAAAATTTTATTTCTACTTCATGCTTATCGTTTTATTTATTATTTAGTGATAATTCTTTGAATAAACAAATGAATTTGAGGTACAGAAAATGTTTTTGCTTATTTCAATGGCAAAAAATTTAAATTAATCACGCTCATTATTTAATTTTTGATAAATAACAGAGTACAATGATTTTCTACAAATGTCTAATTCAGCTTCACATCTATATTTGCATAAATGATTAAGCATAGGGTGTTGATTCCACAAATATTCACGCTATAATGATAATCAATAATTGGGGCCTATATATCTTTAAACTTCGCAGGAGGTGGGCATGTTACAAGAAAAACATTACTTTTTTGTGTTTCAATAAATTAAGGGTGTCTAATGAAAGCCCTTCCGTTATGATTTTCTTGCTGGTTTTGCTGTAATCTCAGATGCTAGCGTAGCAGGGGTCGCGGAGTGCGGCAGCATAACTTGCCTTTTTAAAATGCGTGCCAATCAGTCGGTCTATGTCGTAGCAAAGCGCTAGTGGTCTAGTTCAAAATAGTCGTGACTGTAAAGTTTGTACAAAGTTTAGCGGCCATGATGCGCTTTATCAGAGATTTTGAATGGCACGCTGGGTTGCAAACACAGAACATCCTCTCGTAAAAATGGCCTCCGCGACAATCGCACGCACATTACCTACTGTTCCAACGCATTATGAAACTGAACTTTGCGGCTGGTTATGCCGACAATCACCATGATAAATACCAGAAATCGGTTTTCTTAGTGAGAAATCGGTTTTCTTCAAAGAGAATGTGAAAGGTCATCCACCTGATTCGTTCCTTAAAACTGTGTGAAACTGGACTTTAAAATTGTGCCTAAGTTATGAAAAGAAGAAGTTTATAAATTTTTATCCATGGTAAAATATGCACTGAATAGTAGAGGCCTTCACGTTGTAGAAATCCATCTTACTGATTTGTAAATGAAAAACTTTGCTGTTTCTACAATTTGGAACTTTATTTTCCTGACTAGTTTCGATACACTATATCATATTCATAGGACTAGCAGTACAAGTAGCGTTGCTGTGGGTTATATACCAAAAAGGGGGGGAAAGAGTGGAAGGGGTGGGGAGGGGAAAGGGGTGGAGAGGAGATGTCTGTAGAGCGCTACATTGTTGCGCTTCGCGTAGGAGGGGGGGGGACAGCAAAGTTTTTCATTTACAAATCAGCATGGTAAAATAGTTCTTGGAGTATAGGTCAAATGTATGTGATGCGAAAAGGTTTTAGACAACGTTTCAGTTTCCAAACTGAAACGTATCTGTTTATATACTGAAACGTTGGCTAAAACTTTTTTGCATCACATACATTTCACCTATTCTCCGAGAACTATTTTACCATGAATTAAACGAGGTCAAGACAAGAAGAAAAGAAATAAATTTTTATTCACGCACTGTGTTTTATTAAGTTAAAAAAAAAGGAAATTACATACCCGCCCCCGCCATTAGAAAGTCAGGGATAGAAATTGAGGGAGGAGTATGCAAAAATAGAATTATTAGAATTACTATTAGAATATTATTATAGCTAGGAGGAAAGAATAGCTTCAAATGCGCAAACCAAAACAAGAAAGACGGCTTAAAAGGCATCCTCGATAGAATGAAGGTCGGCAGTAGCCTCCAAATATAAGCTGAGGACGTAATTCGCTCGGAGGGAAATTATAAAAAAAGGCGAAAGGCTGTAAAACAAAACAAGAACGAATTCGCGCCCTGGTAGAGTAATGCCGGGCAAATGGGGATAAATGGCCCATCTCGTGTGCGGTCGGCCAGGAAATGGAACGCGCACTTCACGACAGCGGACAAACTATAAAAAGGTGAAAAAGAAAACCTCATGCACATGAATTGTAAATGAGTATTCATTCCTGTATCTGTGTAGCCAGGGAGGGGGAAGATCATATCTGAACCTCCTGAGAGGAGGGGATGTTGTCCAGAGAGAGAGACGATAGTGAGGAAGCTCCGGCAAAAATGGTGGGGAAGATGGCAAAGGCGTCCAGACGCCCAGATAAAAATGATGGAGACAATCCGGAATCATTTCAAATCTTTACGATGACTTGATACTAAAAGTTGGGAACAAGATGGAAATCCGAAAATCAGCCACGAAAAAAGAAAATACTCCGGAAAATAAACGGCGACTTCATAAAGCGAGGCTTTCGTGATATTTTTAAAGGAAATAGTTTCATCGTGATCACCTTCATTGGCAGTCGTCTGTTTTTAATATACGTTTATCTCCTTCGACAAAATCGAGGGCGCCGTGGCTTAGTTGGTCAAAGCGCCTGTCTAGTAAACATGAGATCGTGAGTTCGAATCTCACCGGTGCCTAAATATTTTTAAAAATAGAATTGAATGCTAATGGGAACTTTGTAAGAGCATTTCCTTTTTATTATTTATCACCTCGAGTCCTAACACCCCCCGCCACACATCTATCGAGGCGGCTTGTGAGGCAGTATGTGGAATTAATTTCTCATTACTCCACTTTAACTCCTCTCCTCCAAGGTAACTTTTTAACCTCTACTTTCCTCTTCATGCCCGTGACGATTTTCGCCTGCGTAGATGAATTTATGTCACTGAGAGCTGAAATAATGAACTATGAAAATAAAGTGTGGAGGAAAAATATTAGATTCACTTTGATTTATTACCTGTCTCGACCAATACTGTTAAAACTAAGCTCATTCTGGAGTTTTGTTCAGAATAGATTAGTATGTTATGTTTTAAACGAAAATCACGTTTTCGTTTCGCTAAGTCATATTGTCAGGGCTATCCCAGAATTCAACGAATACATAATGTATTATACATTCAAATAGTTTTGCAAGCTTTCCGAGACAAAACAGGTGTTTAACCAAATCAAACAATTAAAGAATACCTTAGAAACTTGGTGAGTAATTATAGTTAAATTCTAACATAACAAATAACACGCTAAGAATGATTCTTCTGTATTTACCAACAAAGTCTGATAATATGTTTACAAAACCTCGTTATGCACTCATTGGAAATATAACATTTATTAATCACAACTAGCATCGAAGAACTATGTAGTTTTTCTATTTTTAAACATACGTGAGCATAGTAAAATTTGTTTATATGCATTAATAACTTTAAAAATTCATTTATGTAATTTTTAATTTAAAAAACGATCTATTTAATGAGACTATATGAGTAATCATTTTCTCGTAAAATCGCAAATTCGCGGTTCCAAATCTCAACATACTCCTTCTCTATGTCCTTTCTCCATACATGTGTTTTCGTGGGATCATTCTTTAACTTACGTTGCCGGCGGAGGCGAGAAAATAATTAAAAGGAAGTATGCTCCAGAGTATAAGATGATGATGGAGAAAGAAATGACAAAACAAACATGTGTATGCTGAAATAATGAGGATGGTCGAAACTCATTAAATATCTGTTAATGCATCGCATACACACATAGGTTACTGTATATTAAAAGAATCCTAAGTCTTCGACCAGACTAAGGATACTTTATGAATTCGACGCCCATAAATTTGAATACAGATTGAAATTACACTATATACACAATTCCAGCAACAATACCTCATTTCATTGTACGAAAACAAAAACTCCATTCAAACGAGAAACGCTTGATCTAGGTCGACTTCTGCCCTAAAAGGCCAGAAATAGTTCCTGCTATCGGGATTGCAACTATGCACGGAAGCAGCTGTCTGGCACCTCTATTTCCTCCGTAAAATATGCAATAGCCTCCACAAATAGAATTCCACCAATGGCTCTTTCCCAACGTAAACAAAAACCAACATTCAAGAGCACTCAAGCGTAAGGATAGATGGAAAAGCAGCGTACTTTCGGATTTAGATGCATGCAAATACATCCTCATATCGTGAAATCTCGAACGAAATGACCGGATCACCATGGAGATTGATGTTTTGCCTGAATGGCAGATCGCAATATGTAGAAACGCTATACTCGTGTTCACGGTATAGATGAGAATGAACTTCTAATCATGCATCTATTGTTTGAATCATCGAAAGAAAAATATTCGTTGCTTAGAGTTCCCCACAAAACAATGGCTTGACATCGTTATTTATGCCGCGATAAATTTCATGAAATATGATTCTTATCAATGTGAAAAACTTATTGAGAATGATCCAATTAAGATCAATAACGACCAAGCTTAATCAGTTAATACCAGAAATATATCATATAAAAATTAATGCCTACATTTACAGAGCAATTGGATGAATAAATTAAATACCTTATCTCATGTCATGAAATTGAACCGTGTATTAGATAGTTGGGGGATTTGGACACCCAAAGACTTTATTTTAGCTCATATTTTAGCTATTGTTGCACTTATGAACCTCATACTTTGAGTATCTTCCCAAATATATTTAAATTTTATGTTTAAGTACATCTCTTTTAAATACATTGCCGTTATCTGTGTGCAAAAATACAACGTGTGCTCAAAAAAAGACCCGAATAATTTTATCCTGCGCAAACCGTTTCAACAAATCGAAATGAATCAAAGTGCGACATCTTGCGACCAACCTGACAACTAAAACGAGAGGTGTTGCGTTTGTTTACGTCAAATTTCAGGGGAACATATTACAGCAAAGAATAGTCGCCGATGGCACCTGGTGGTTTTCCAGTCTTCGGTTTTAAAAATGTATGATAGTCAATGTAAAAGTCTTCATTCTCTACAAAACAAATAAGTATGTATTAATACTCAGGACTACTATTATTA
Organism: Ischnura elegans; assembly: GCF_921293095.1. Classification (NCBI taxonomy): domain Eukaryota; kingdom Metazoa; phylum Arthropoda; class Insecta; order Odonata; family Coenagrionidae; genus Ischnura; species Ischnura elegans. The sequence continues at coordinate 77,733,496 of NC_060254.1, read as the reverse complement.
ATAAAGACCGACGCATTTTGAAAAAAATAAAAATATGCCTATACTTGTAATTTTAAATATAAATATATAATAAAAAGTAGAAACACCTTCAAGATATCTAGGAGAGTTATTGTAAGAAATTGTACGTGAATATTGGAAAGAGTAAAAATTACACGCGATTTTTTTCACATGGGGTGTCCAAACACCCCACCATACCAGCAGCGTACCGAAAGCCCACCGGACCAATGGAGGGTTAAATCATTATACAAAGTACAGGCATGAAAAGATAAAACGGAATTCCCTTGACAATATTTTTCTCATCGTAGAAAATACAAACATTAAAATTACAACGATGAGGTAAATAGAAAATGAGTCGGCTCCTTTGATTTAAATTTGAGAATTTGATATTCCACGTTCTGTGCACGCAATGTTTGCTTCTTTAACCCCTTTTACAGTATTAAATATTTATTGAAGCAAATAATCTTGACAATTTTACAGTGGTGACTTTACTATTTTACACTTATAGTATATAAGTTTCAGATTCTGCGCTAAAGTCAAAACACGATAAATATGCAGGAATGGCACTACAGGAGTCATAGATTATAAAATATTATGTATTAATAAATTAATAATTAACGTCGAAAATCTTTTTGCAGACATTGGAGGCCGTAACGATGGAATTGAAATTATAAAACGGCGACTTAAGTTAGAATAGGTGATATATGATAAAAGGCGAAATAAATTATGGTCGAGATGGATTAACGCGTCTTCTGACATCGTCCAGCTTTCACAATCCACCATATTTAACTCACTATTTGGGCAGCACATCCAGGAAAACGGATACAGTAGTAAGGACATCAGAAAGAGAATTGCATTATCAAAGGAGGAATCCATGAACAGGAAGGAGATGATGAGACGATAGCTACATTAGAGTTAAAAAGAAGGCAATTGAAGAGTTTAATCTGGGGTGTAGCGCATTACGGTGCGGAAACATGGACTCTTAGGAAGGAGAACGAGAGAAGGCTGTAGGTGCTCGAGCTGTGGGCGTGGAAAAGAACGGAAAAGGTGAAATGAACGGATAGGAAGTGGAACAAAGAAGTGCTGGCCATTGTGGGTGACGAGTTGGAATCGTCTAGATGAGATGTGGAGGGGACAGAAAGCATGGCTGGAGCGAGTACTTAGCGGGGAGGAGATGATGTTGAAAATAGAGTTAGAATGTAGAATATTGGGTAAAAAAGGGAGAGGAAAAAAAAGGGTTGTATTTTAAGATAAAACGAAAGGGAGTAAGCTTTTACTGTGAGTGGAGGGAAGACAGCAAGAATATTTCAAAAATACTCCGCGCAAACCAGTAGATATTCGGTGGAATACTTTAATAAAATCTCGACTCTGCCAGGAGATGTCCGCTCCGTCTCTCCGCTGCCTCACTACACGTTCACGGTTGCTATGGTACACGTCCCTCGCCTCTCGTCTATCAACCGTCCCCCTTCCCTCCGATCAATCAGCCACCCGCGCATTAATTAAAGAGGAGAAAATTGGAAAACACTCGAGTCGATAGGACCAAGCAGCGTGATTACCTCCGAAAAGACACAAAGGACGCGGGCACTTCGACAACCGACTGCCACTGCTGCTTCTGGCCTACTTCGTTCGCGAGGGGTATACAAAAGAAAACACTTGGCTTCCTCTGCTTTAATTTTGGAGTGACGTGGATGGACAGGGAACATATATGCATATGTTAGTGAGACACACCGCACCATCGATTACGGACGAGTTGGAAAAGGGAACAGTCAGGAAATAATAAAGGCGTTTTTGATGTGAGTGAGTGAACGACGCGTGCAATGGTACAGTGACATATCGAAATGTCGACTCTTATTGTAACAGTACATTTAATTACTAATAAAAATTAATGCTGGAAGAGCGACGTGGAGATTGAATCATGAATAGCAATTGGAAGAGGATGCTTTTTCAGAGATAAGAGTTGTAGTGCAATGCCATGTGTCAGAAGGACGCATTCTGTGAACTTGATAAAATTCTAAGGAAAGCTGTACGATTCCCCAAAATCTGCCACGAGCGAACAGAAAGAGATACAGAGATGTTGAACGAATTAGGCTGAGAGCTGGTGGGGACTCGGAGGCGGCGCGCTAGGCTAAGATTGCTTGAGAATCGATGAGAACAGAAAATCTTTCAGAGCGACACATCGAACATCATATTAGAACTCAATTTTATTTTCCAAGTCCGTCAGACACGAAAAGTTAAGAGAGATATTTCATCGAACGAACAGATAAGGGAATTCCTTTCTCCCCCGAAATAATAACGGACTTTAAAAAATACTAGGCAGAACTTCGTGTGTGCAATCCCATCTTATTTTTTAAGGGATGGTGTCATAACACCCCTCGCCACTCGCCCATTGAGGCGGCTTGCGAATTAGCATGTAGAGATAGATGTACACCAGAGGAGGCTGCAGAAATGTTTGTCTAGGTAAAAATTATTTTGTGTTTGTATTGTAACGCGAGCGTTGAAAATATCGGAGGCTACGAGCTTAGGAGATTTAGCAACAAAGTACGCGGAAAAAATATTGCCTCTAGGTGAAAATTTCTAATCGATTCATCTACATTGTAGGAAATCTCAGATAAAGAGTATTTGAAGAGAAATGAACACATTTGAATCGCAGCCTCGTGAAATGGGGTAACGAAGCGCTTCCGACACATCGCGAAGTTTAAGTAAAGGTAATCACTTTCCGTTCCAACTAGGTTTTCTATCATTGCATCGTTTAAAAATTTCGCCATCTTACCATACCATCAATCCATTACTACCTGACACAAATAATTCAAGGGAAGCCCATCAAGGTTCTTTACTTAATAAGGTCTACCTTTCCACCGAGAAAACTGGACATTTAAGGAACTGCATAAATTCTGCTTACCTGCAAAGAGAGAAAAAATTTATTTAGTGATAAACATAACACTCATATTATTTTTAGTGGTTACAAAAATTATCACTTATATCAACTGAGGTTGAAAAAATGCCTTGCTTCTAAATAGGTTCACGAAATAATATTAAGATATGGTTAAGGTAAATAAAAAGATACAATCTAAACGAAGAAAGCAAATATCGTTATTCAATTTATGGCAACTTACAATGCATTTAAACCTTGTGGTGATGAATTTAAGATAAAATGAGAAATATAACTTTGATCATAGCCAAAATTAACTTCGTAAATACAATATGGAATGAATTCCAGGCATCAGTTTATTCGTGTTGTTCTCGGTTAGTACCTCATTGTGTTTGACGAATGTTACTTGACTCACAAAAGGAGGATAATTTAAGGGATTAGATTTTATGATGGCTGCGTTAGAAATATTTTTTCAAGTTCGGCGTCTTCAGCAGAAATTTTGCGTCTATAATTCATTCGCTATTCAACTATCATAGAGACTTACAATTGTCCCCTTCGCATTTGAGTGAGTCGAGTCACTGAATCCGCTTCGCATTATAATCTAACTATAACACTTTAATACGTATAATAACGAATCTAACTGACGAAGCACATTTACTTTCCACAAACATCACAGACTTATTACAATTTTCAATTTACATCCATATATCTCATATGGATCACATTATAACTATTGATTATCACCCAGTGCGAAATTTTAATGAGTTACACAAGAGTAGCGAGAAAAACTCGTCTTTCGCGAGGCATATGGGACTATGAGGCTGAATAATGCCTACTTGGGTAGTCTAAATTCATGGTGCATTTCTCGTTAAAAAATGTTATTATCTGGAAATTTTCGAGATATTTAAAGTCATGTGAAAATTAGTCTGTATCACAAATGTAAAAATTTACTTTAGTATCTTCTCAGGGAAAACTATTTATCCTCGGGATGTGAGTAAATCTTGATATGATTTTCTGTCGCCTTCAGTAAACCTTGAGGTAACAGATAAAGATTCATGGCGTCAGTAATTAAAAAGGAAAGATAATATCATTTGATCGGGAGAGGTTCGCTCTCTTTAAGGGTGCCATGGGAGGATGAATGCAGCAACAGCATTAACTTTCGGCCCAAAGGGTCAGCTAGGGTCTGAGCTTCCCCTTATATTGTTGGATAAAGCCTTTGAACATGGCCCAAAGATAAAAGCCCATTTTTGACCACGACGGCCAGTGCCAACTCCACGGCCACTTAAGCTCCCTCACCCGCCGAAATGTAGTGACCCTTCCCGCCTGGGATATTTTGTCGCCCGGAGAAATTAATGGCCAAGGGAAGGGCACTCAAGAAACAAAAGGGAAAACTCTCTCTTTCCCCATCCACATGTGGAGCGACTACTAGGCTCGGCCTCAGGCAGGAAGTTACCGCAGGACGAACCCTCAATCCTATATGGGATAGCGATGCGACTTCTCATTTCAATAGCAAGTTAGAAAAACAAAACTTTACACAATAGGGTGGTTTCCTATTTTAATTTCTTTTCCCTATATCGAATGTTTATTACTCCTGGAGTACGTGTTTCATGCTTTTAGATTTTTAAATGACCATATCTACTTTTCGCGATTAAATAAAAGTGAAAAATTTCAAGCGCGCGAAAACGCGACGGCTAAGTAGGAATGATGGGAAAAGACCGTGTGACTTATTTCTAGTTCCCCCTGCCGCCTTGCGAGTTGACCTTGGGGCGAGGCTTGAGTGCTGATATGACGCAGGCTGCTAGCAGGTACCTGAGTGTCCTGCTAGCTGGTAGCGCTTGGCTTAAATAAGGATTATTATTCCCCTATCAAACGAAGGAAACTTTCCGATCTCAGACAATTTTAATAAGTGATTATTGAGAGATGTTTCCCTGAGCTCTGTGCCTCAAGCATGCATTAGTAATCTCAGACAATGTAAAACTCCTATCTACTCGTATAGATACTAGGTCCCTGTGACGTCACGTGGAATGGAATCGCATTGGCGCCAATCTGGCCTTTTTCAAATGAGGTTAAAATTGACCGTTGCCATTCGTCTAAACTGGGATTTCTAAAACCAAATAATTTGTATATTATGAATACACTAATGGTGGGTAAGGTATCGCAATCAATGCATTTCGTTTTCTATGATGAAGGAAACTACCCTATTCCACCGACTTTGTTGGTGGACATCATAGATACCGATTGACAAATGAATAGCTGAATGAGTAACTGACATCGTACAGTCGGATCAGTAACAAATTCGCCATTTACTTACTTTCAACCCTTAGGTTGGTTCTAAGAGGTAAGGCTGGAGCTCACCTCGGACTAATGAAGAGTCAAGTGAAAATCATACATTTATGGTTGGGGGAGGAGTCCATAGTCACTGCGACGATTTTGTTAGGTTCCGAAGGTTTCAACCGGGACTTGAAGCCGGGACCCAACGATCAGCAGCCAAGCCCACTAGACTATCGTGCTCCCATCAGGTTTTCCCGAAGATTAAATTTCACCACGTCATTATTTAGGGATAATTATATTACCCTATGCATAATAGAGTTTTTCAACGCATTAGGCGTGCCTAAAATACGTAAAGAAACGCCATATTCTATCAGTTTAGTGAATCGCTGAAGAAAAACTATCTAGTGTATTTTCTTTTTTAACGACATTAATTTTGAAATTTATCTCATTTTTATTTGATATGAAGTGAAACACTTTGCACTTTCCACATAAAAAATTTATTCCCGACCCTCCTTTCCACCCCACCTTCCACCCCCATTTCTCAAATGTTGCGAGTGTGCAATTTGTGTATATATATTGGTATGGTTAATTTCTTGGTTTAGTCTTGATAATGCTGCAGTGCAGCGAAACATGTCGACTCTAGTGTAATAAATTTTTTATGTGGAAAGTGCAAAGTGTTTCACTTCATATCTCATAATGGATCTCCACAAAGTATCTGCCTCATCCATCCAATTCATCATTTTTATTTATTCAGAATTCTTTTTTTTATCTGGTACCCGACCTTTAGATGGGGAACGTAGCCGAAATTTACAATTAGTGTTCATTCTCAAAAAGAGCAAATTCTATAGCTATTAAAATCTCGTCACTTGTTATTTTCTATTTATATTATTATATAGCTAATGTTTTTTGACTTTTTCCTGACCTTACGTCCTAAGATTTAATTCGGTACTGGTCGATATCTACAAATCGGCGATATAAATGAGATATATTCCCCCCATAGTAAAAAAGTTTTTCCCAGCAAATATAATATTTATGTTTCCACATAGTGAGAATGAACGCTTAATATCGTCAGTATGATAAAAATTAAACCAATTTTACGCATTAATGACACGCTAATTGTAGCTTGGAAATGTAATTCGTTTTATTACTACAAATAAATTAAGTTCTCACCTCTCTACATACCCCCAGATATTGAATTAAATTTTAAATTGTAAGGCATTACAAAGGAATCGTTTTACTTTCAACCATGGGTGAGACGTGGCTTCAGACTTTTCTACGCCTAGCTAAATGCGAGGAGCGTCGATGCCTTATTTATATGGAGAATATGATGGCTATTCCCACGACGAAAGAACTCTTAATATCCCTCCGAATGGTTCAATGTACTTGATGTCATTCAGTTCTCACAAGTTTTTTAAGCGGTAGAATAGCACCCATGAGGAAGAATATCTACGGATATAAAGCTACCATGAATGGGTGATTAGTTTTGTAAGCAATAAAATTACGATCTTTCTTCGACGTACTTTCTTTTACCCTTGAATAAATTATTTTTTATTTCTTATGTTAAAGAGACTACCTCCACAATGAAAAAAATTACCAGCTGTTGAAAGAAATAATAACATCCGTATAATACCCTCACGATGTCGCTAAGCGGCAAAGCCCGAAAGAAAAATAATGAAAAAAATACATAGAAAAGATGAGATATAATATAAAATAATGTCATACTGCTCTGCAGTGATAGTGTAACCTGAAGCCGTTACATCTATTGCAACACACAGAGGCTTTCTCGTCGCTTGTTCTCACCTGGGTAGCAATCCTTTCAAGGCTGAGAGTGAACTGAGTGCAGTACTCAGCATCTTTATCTACGCCACCACAAAAGCACACCATCTCCCCCACCCACGTGTTATTCGCATCTCCTTCAAACACGAGACTCACTCTCCCTTTCACCAACGCATACACTTCCAGGGCTTCGCACCTCACCTTCGCCTTGCGGGTGGGTGCTTCTTTCACTTCGAATCATGCATGGGAAAAACAGGAGAGACAAGAAAAAGCATAAATGCGAAGTGAAAGTCGTTTTGCAACCTCACACACGCGTGAGCGTAGGCATTTATTTCTTTTCGACGACGAGAAATGTGGTGATGTGTGGAGGAGCAGAGAAAATAATGTCCCACTCCCTCCGAGGTGAGTTTTTTTCACGATAAAAATATCATCGCACGAGCGCGCTTTTTGGGATGGTCCAGAGCGTGACACGTTTCGCTCCGAAAAAACTTGAGGGCGTATTCTTTCGCACGAATACGACCTTCCGATGCTCAAGTTGAGGAGAGGTGAACGCTCACAAAAAGCACTACGTAAAACATAAAAAATATGAAAAGTTATACATTTATATCAAGGATGAAATTCGTCTCGAAAAAATCATGCGGCCTAGCAGATATTCGAACTCGAACCTCGTGATTACCGGCCAGACATATATGTGTGATATACCACAGCGTACATTATAAACATATCATATAATACCCTGTGCGATGTATATTAATTTTATGATATATACACATCAGAAATAACCTCCCCAGAATTTATAACGATTAATCGCTTTACAAAACGCCCCGACAGAAATAATTACACTAAAATTTATCGCATCCCCCATTTTCCAAAGACATTTTCAAATCAAAATATTTCATTTCCTCTCATGGTAAAATAATCTAAAAAAAATCGAAGTTACTGCTTAAAAAAACTTGCAATTATCTATAATTGGCTACCGCAAATTAAAAACTTAGATAAAGTACAATATAAATCATTGGAACATAAAACACAATCATCAATGACATGTTTTGAGACGTTTAATATATATGCATATATATGCTAATTACAGCATAATAAATAAAATTTTCATGTATTCATTTTATGGAAAAAGGCGTTAATTTATGCACCAACACTTGCAATTTAACATTAATTTTCTTTACACACATTTATGTCGTTTGGAATGATTCCTCACCTTTACATATGGATATGGATATTGCTGCTGAATTCCATATTCCAATGCTTTGAAAATGAATATGGATACAGGAAATGTTATGCATATATTATCGTTGTATCGTGGGCGATAATTAATTGGATTCCATTAATCAATATATAACACACAAAACGCCTCTATGCGTCCGACTTCAGCAGCAGATGGACTGCTTTCCTTTTTCCTGGGAGATGAAAATATTACTCCAAATAGTTCTCCAAGAGGCTCCATTGAACTAATAATGATTACAATTTCCCTGACAATAAAGTGATAATTTGCCATTATTAGTTACGTTTCCACTCGGAGAAGAATGCAATATAATACATTAGAGAGTTGGAAAGATTCGGGCGCAAAGTTGCAAAAATTCAGTCTGAAAAATCGTTAAAAATCCATTTATTGAAGTTTACACTTCTATTTTAGCTAGTAACACTCATAACTCCTCATTCTCATTCTATTCACATTCGCATCAAAATTATTTATGTTGTGTGTTTTCCATTCCAGAAACATTAAAAATGTAAAACGCCTATGATACAGAGGTATTGCATTATAGACCATATGAATATGTTTAGTTTGTAAAGGAAAACCCCGCTGGTCATGAGGCAACAACAAAAATGCTTAACGCAGCTGGTGGCGAAAATCCATCCCGGATGAAAACATATAGCGATAAAAATTATCGTCTCTCTTCAAGAGCGTATAATAGGAAATTTCAGAATTACGAAAGAGATCAACATAAAATATTCCGACAAAAATTACGACCAATAAGATATAAGTCACTGAGTGAGTATAAAATTGGACACAAGAAAACAGGTATAGTTAACATTTGTAATGACATAGGGTTTCCATGGTTTAAAACTACGGATCACCGGAAAAACAAGTCAGCAATTTTCAAGAGTCTTGGAGACGCAATAAATTCGAGAGAATTACTGAGCATTGAATGGACAGCCAAAGTAAGTGCATAATATAAAGCAAGCCGAATGAATAAGAGAAGAAATAGAGCCACATAGTATCAAATTCCAAAGAAAAACATATGATGAGACAAGAAAACTATAGGAGAAAACTGAATGAAAACCGAACAAAAATATCCCCTGCCGAAGATCAAGAGACAGGTAGTAAGGAAAATTCCAAAAAAGTACTGAAAAAATTGTAGTCATGAAAATAATGTGACAAAGATCCTAAAATATCACTAATACCAGTGCGGAATCGTGGTAAAGAAAAATTATTATCTCAATTTCAAATAAACCCAAACCAGGAACTAAGCAATGCAGAGCGCTAATTCCTGATTCCATCAGAAGCATAAAATGCCAGTTTTTTTAATTTGGATGAAATCTGATAGACTTTGGTTTGAAGGTTGAGAAGGATTACATCAATTTGGCTAACTTACTCGAATAACTTATCGCATTGGCATGAAAATATAATATTACGATTATTTACTCTCTCGGGAATACCATGAGTTGCTCTTATTTTTTTTTAAATATGTATTCTTGCTATTATAGTTCCTTTCTGCTGTTTTTTTGCTGAATTAAGAAAAATGAGTTTTTTGTGTTGTATCAAATCCGGCTATGACTCCATATTCTTTTTTTCTACATAGTTACACGCATTTTCAATGCTATTAAATGCGAAGCTATTATATATTGACATTTCAGAAATGAAATGTTTATCTGTTTTTGTAATTATAGATGAGTCTGTAAACTTTATTATTATTATTTTTGTTATAATGGATTATATCCCGAAGAATAAATATTTTCGTATGTACCTAATTAGTACCTGAGATTTTCAATTACAAAATTCAGCTGTTTAAAAGACTAAGGCGATCATAAAGTGTACTACAACGAAAGCATCAGTTACAAGTGGCATAATATGGCTTTTAAGCGGGCGTAAGCTAATCGAGAGAATTTTCCTAACACGGCCACATAAAAACTACCAGTGATCAAAGACTTTTCAGAGAATTGATTATTTATAATCGTAACTGATCATGTTGTGTTCAATGGTAGACAAAAGCTAAAGAAACATGGAAATTTATGGTGTGACCCCCAAAATACGGAAAAAATAGGAGAGCCATTTCCCAAATCCAACTCAGATTTTCTGAATCGAGAAAGAAAAATAAAACAAACTATCAATTTCTCACATTAAATCTTTTCCGACTCAAGAGATAAACCGATGACCCACACCGCTTCATTTGATAGGAAAATTAAATTTCCCCTCTCCTCCTCCCGAACGGACTTAACCTCTCCGTTAAAAAAAAATAACAAAAGGGAAAACATATCAAGCCGACGGAAGAAATTGGGAGAGCACAGCAGAGGATTTCCCGAGAGCTAATCTTTTTTATTAATACGCCATTCAAGAGGGATTCAATTTTTCCATGCGAGAGGAAATAAAACGAGGAAATAAAAGCGATCCCTTTTTTTACTTTCTCTCTCTCTCTCTCTCTCTGGGGAAGGTCTTCGGGGAATCTTCAGATTGGAAAGACGGGAGTAATGGAGTGAGATAAGCGCCCCAAGGCCAATCCGTGGTTTGATTCTTGAGAGAGAGAGGGTGTGGTTGACGAGAGGTTACTGGAAATTCCCAAGCAAAACGAGACATTCTTTTGAGGGCGAAACCTTCTCTGCCACAAGATGAAACCTCAAAATAAACAAACAGAACTCGCAGGGTGGTTGCGGAGAGGTTAGCATGAGATAATACTTCAGAAAAAAATAGAAAATTAAATACAAATACTACTGCTATGCAGGGTAGATACATTTTTTCCACAAATTTTACTATTGATTTTTAGGTCAAAAACATTTTTGAACTTCAAAAATTTTGAGCTAAGAGCTTTTTTCCTTATACACCAAAGGTTGAAGTTAGCCATGAAAAAATATTTACCTTAGCCGGGATTCGAACCCGGATCTCCCCATTACCGGTCACGCGTGTTAACCAGTTCCACCACCAAACCATTTTCTCAGAGTGAACTTCGGGATGGGTTTTACCGAACAAGATGTTGACGTCACAAGTTCACATTGGGGCACATGTGGCGAGGGTCGTGCTTACTAAGCCACTGTCGGGGTGAAAAACCCTTATTTTGTCCCTGGTCTGCGTCGACGAATTTCAAAGCACTGCAGGAACGAATGAAACTTGAAGAATGGCTTGGTGGTGGAACTAGTTAACACGCCTTAACGACAATCGGGAGATCCGAGTTCGAATCCCGGCTAAGTCAAATATTTTTTCAAGGCGAACTTCATCCTTTGATGTATTTAACTTTGCACCCGTGCGCGTGACTGCGTACAAAGTCACTTGTTCCTGCAGTGCTTTATTATTTACCGTTCGCAAGTTTTCTTCGGAGGAATATTGAATATTTTAATGACTATACTTTTTGATGTCAGTATTCAGCCAGAGGGTTCTTTACCCCGGTATTGGTTTGATTTTTCCCGTGGCACCTGTCCCTTGATCTTCAGCAGGGGACATTTTTTTTCGGGTTCCATTCATTTCTATCAGTAACTTCCCAGCCTCACCGTCTGTTTTTCTTTAGTGCTTTATCCTCCGTGATTGTATCTCTTCTCCTATTCGTCCAGCTTGCATTAAATAATGCACTTCCTATGTCCAATCTGGATTTTGTTTTACCTATTTTGATCTCAGCAGAAACTCATCATCACAACATCATCTAATGCGTCCTAAACAGCGATACGGTTTAACGGAGTAAAAGTGATCGAATTACTGGTAACGATTGCATCTTTGATTATTTTTACTTATATTCAGTATGCAAGTCACTCGACTAAACATCACGTTACCATGGAGACGCTCGAGATGTGTTGGGAATCATTTGGCCCTCTTTCCCTCCACCTGACCTGCTACGATTGCTTTTATCAGGGCATCATGTCTCATAGCGTGGCCAACAAAGTTTTCTCGTCTTCTCATTAAGGTTTTTTAGAAGGCATTTTTCTTCTCCTTCTTTTCTTAGCACTTACTCATCTCTTTCTTGGTCGATCCTTCATTTAATACGCTAAAAAAATCCCATCGCAAAGATTTGCTAGGTCCTACAATGCAACGGCGTCTTGGTTTTCTCCTTTATCTACACTCGCATCACTCATGTTTTCCCATTCGAAGGACACAGTGTTTAGCAACGTCAAAGGACGTTTCCGGCTAAAATGAATAATTCACACGAGACGATGGAGAGACGCTTAGAGTCCCCGAGCGGACACAGTGCTGCCATCTTCCGTCCGCCCCTGATCCGTCTCTGCGACGACAAACAAAGGAAGGCGAGTGTTCCGAAACGGCTGTTTCCGATTCCCTCGCGGCGGCACGCCTTAACGAATTCAGCGACTCAGTTGAAACCCTCATGCGGTGCGGTGAAAGGAAGGCATTTTCCGAAGCGCACGATTTACATTTGGATAATGCAGATAGAGAGAGAGAAACAGGTACCACGCTGAAGAACTTACTCAGGTTTTACGATCTTTTAAATAAAATGTAGTGGTACTTTTCCGCAATTATTTTAATGTGCAAGACGCGTATAGACTCACAGGGCCGCTATACACGGCGAATGATTTCATTCGCATGATCATTCAGCATGATCATGCGCATGATCATTCACCATGTATGACGGAACAATTCGCGAATGAAACTTCATGCGCATGATCATTCAGTGAAAATTAGAACATGTTCTATTTTGCTCTCATGATCCTGTGAATGATCATTCAGTGAGAATTAGAACATGTTCTATTTTGCTCGCATGATCCTGTGAATGATCACGTGATCATTCAGCATGGTCAGGCGCATGATCATTCACCGTGCATGACGAAACAGTTCGCGAATGAACCTTCATGCGCATGATCATTCAGTGAAAATTAGAACATGTTCTATTTTGCTCGCATTATCCTGTGAATGATCACGTGATCATTCAGCATGGTCAGGCGCATGATCATTCACCGTGCATGACGAAACAATTCGCGAATGAACCTTCATGCGCATGATCATTCAGTGAAAATTAGAACATGTTCTATTTTTCTCGCATGATCCTGTGAATTATCACGTGATCATTCAGCATGATCATTCGCATGATCATCCACCGTGTATAGCGGCCTATAGAGTCTTAATCTGGTATGATACATCACCATTCTAAGTGTACCGGGAATAGCCAAGGTGATAACACTACGGAGTCACCAGCAATGCACAAATTGTGCGAATATTTCACAGAGAATTAATCATTCACCTTTATCGGGGTCCGAACCCGGATTCACAGATTTCCAGTCGAGTACTTTACCCAGTTAAGCAAGGAGGTGTCACTCCTCTCCGGCGGCGCAGTGCTCACGACTTGGACTGATCTTGGTATAATATGCTCAGCAGTCTAGACCATATTGTCAGATATAGTCTACAAATGTTCACAGAGGGGATTGACGCCTCAAATTCAGATTCGAATCCCGGGCAAGGCGAATGATTTTTTGTGAGGAATTTTCGCAAAATAATACATCATGATGCATGGCAACATCACTTTTCATATATCTGAGGAAGAGGTGGGTGAGTATTCGACAATTTGAGAAACTCACTGTCTCCCCACAGTATGTCTGTTTCCCATCCCTTCCGCAAACTTGTCAAATCTTACTCCACCTCAGCCTGAAATGTTTAAATGTGATTTTCTCATATACTGTGATTTCCTGTACCCAATAATAGTCCTGTGAGCTGAAGTGTGTCTTATGTATTTAATAATCGTGGAAAAGTTAAATTACATTTTAAAAGATTTTAATTTTTCCTGGTGAATGCTATTGATGAATTCTTCTCGGGTTCTCAGCCAGGTTTCGTATAAGCCGACGTTTCGAGAGACGACTTGTCTCCCATCTACTAGGCCGTGTTACTCTTTGAAAGTCCAATTATGTGCGTGAAATTGGACTTGCAGAGTGTAACACGGCCTTTAGATGGAAGACAAGTCGTCTCTCGAAACGTCTGCTTATGCGAAAGATTTAACCTGGCTGAGAACCCGGGAAGAATTCATCCAATTACATATTGTTTTAATGCATCGAACTTCCATTGTATCATAATAAATAAAGAACTTGTTTCCTCGGGTATCATTTTGATTGTTTTGGGAAAATCCAGACAGTGTAATGAGAAATTTGTGTTAAAAACAATTTATTCTAATAACAGAATAAAAAACTTAATAGTTTAAATATATGGAAAGTACTAAATTGCTGCACACAGAACTCTAAAGATATTTAACCCTATGAAAGATTCTCACAACATTCCTTACAGAATTGATATTAAATTAATGGCAGAACATATACATAAATTATTTATCAGATAATTATATTAGATTTGCTTAGCGTCCTATTCACTATTCTATCCGAGCGTTATCCATTGATTTGTGATCTTTTGCTGAGAAAACGTGGGAGTCTCCTGACCTCATGGAATTAGAACCTCCGCCTCTTACAAGCCTTAAACTAACACCCAGGGGACTCGAGACTTTCCTGTAGACACGACCGGAATCAAAGCCTCTCCTCTAATTCCGCTGATCAGCCTTGAGCTTATAAAAAAAAGGTCACGGGGCTTCTCATCTACAGCATTTACATTTCCGATCAGTGAGGTGGAATTAACCCGATCGAACGTCGAACTCATTGCATATTCATACTGCCTAAAGGTTTAGGGTAACGCCGATGGAATCTTTGAACGAGCCTCTCAAGGTGATCGAAGTTAAGCCCTCAATTCGAGTGGCCGCAAACTGAATTATGGTTCTCTTTATTCATTTGATTTTATGTCTAAAGCGTCGATGGAAATATCGGATTCATCAGTGAAGAGTGACTGAAACACTCTATTTAGATTCCGGAGGCAGGCAGGTAGGTAGCACTAGTTGCTTACCTCAACATTCCACATTTATTCAGCCTTGCTAGAAAATATTTTGACAGTCGATTGTTATTGAGTTGGCATTTTTTCAGATTTATACCAAATTAAAGATTTTTCACTTATTTCACTATCCTAAATATACTAAATATGGTCTAAAGCGCTGCGATGCTTGCATAAGCTAAGTAGTAGACTGCAAGTAAAAACTACTTTCTCAAAAATGCAGCTATTACAATTAAAAATTACCAAAGATGTATTCTTTACCAGTAATTCGATTAATTTTACATCGTTTCCTCACCTTATACCTGAGCAAGGCATCCACAACACTCATTGGCTATTCATTGCAGCCATATCTCCATTTGAGAGGACACTCGCCGTTCCTGTTCGGTTACGAATATATCTTTTCAAACTTAAAGAACCATCTTGAACTCTTCAGCATACGCCTTAGAGTAGACCCTTGTCAACAACTGACTGTATCAATAACGAGAAAATGTTACCATACAGAAAATATGGAGGTAGAATTTTTAAATTTATGGTACAGGAAAATGATGAAAAGGGTCCAAATACCCTGAAAAGTTCTGATCCGATAACGTACGTTACAATCGAGGAATAAATCACGAAATAATATAAAGTACGACCTTAAAGTAAGAATTAGTAAAAGGCGGGTGACGTCACTACATTGGTCCCAACGCATCCATAGCGAATCGATGATAATGTAATATTGAGTTAAGTGACCTGCATACGATTAGCGAATGGTAAACTAGTCCTGTGTGTGTGTGTGTGGGTATGAGAAAAAATATTAAAAGGGTGCTCAGTGACTTTCATTGGTGAGGAGAGTTAAAAACATTTTGATTTAAATTTTATTTCATTTCAATATGTGTCCAATTTTCCCTATTGGGCTCATTGAGATGTAAATTTCCAGCGTCACGTGGTAAATAGTGAGTAGCCGTGTTTACTTATGGCGATATTTTTAGTCGTATTTACTGATTCTTACTACAGGGGTCAACGATCGGTCAATAGGGTAGTCTCCTTCATCAGAGAAAACGAAAGTCATTGATTGCGATTCGTTATCCAACATTAGTGTATTGATATTACATTAATTATTTGGTTTTAGAAATCACAGTTTAGACGAATGCTAATGGTCAATTTTACCTCATTTGAAAAAGGCCAGATTAAGTAAGGCCAGAGTTATAATAGTCCTTATTTAAGCCAATCGCTACCTGGTAGCTGGGTACTCTGCTACCTGCTAGCAGCCTGCATCGTAGCGGCTGCCTAGAACCTCACCCCAAGGTCACCTCACACGACGGCAGCGGGAACCAGAAATGCGTCACACGGGCTTTTCCCAGCATTCATACTTAGCCGTCGCGTTTTCACGCGCTTGAAATTTTTCACTTTTCAGTCAATCGCGAAAAATAGATATGGCCATTTAAAAATCTAAGAACGTGAAATGCTAACTCCAGGAGTAATAATCTTTCGACTTAGGCAATTAAAAAATAATAGGAAACGACCCTATTAAAAATGATGCGTCCTATCAATTGCTTATAAATTATAAACATGATATGAAGTGTATCATTGGAATCAAATTATTTCAAATATTTTTAACTATTTTATCCATCAGTTTCTTATTTTACGTGGATTCTGCCATCGCTTATCAACCCTTCAGTGGTTAAATTCCGCCCCTCACAGTTAGCTTCGCATTGAATTCACGCAACGTACACGTCACTAATCTATCCATCACGTTCGTATCGAGAAACCGTTAGATGAATAATTCGTTTCAGGTCACGGGTCTCCGTCTCCGTCATTTTTTTCGCCTAATTGGCCGAGTTGATTGGAAAAAAGACCTACTTTCACTCGCTCGTGCTGTTTCTCATTTCCCCGCTTCGATATTTATACCTCAACCGCTTCTTCCTTCCTGCATTTCAACGCGGCGGAAGTCAGCGAACGAATAGCAGTGGAGAATATTCATTTCCCTCCACTCTCTTCCTACGTACTGCAAAGACTGTTCTACATCAAAAAAACTGCACATAAAAACTGGCATGAGGAAAGCTTAGTTAGATTGTATGCATTTTATATTACCGAGGCTTAGCTCAATATTTATGAGGGTATTACTTGCTTGATGCATCTTACAGCGTGGAAGGGATGAACGGAAGAGGAAGATTTCCATTACAATAAATAGAGCAGGTGATGAAAGATGAAATATTGAGGAGATGTGTAAATATTAACAGACTTGCTGATGAGGCATTTGAGTGGAGAATTGCATCAAATAATAATCTCCAGACTGCTGGTTATAGGTGATGATAGAGTAAAAAATTGATATTTCAAACAATACTGGAATACTTGCGTTTTAGATGCAATCTACATAATCTTCGTGAAAGAGCAGCATTAAATTATTTATGACTATTTTTCAAAAAAAATACTTATTAAGAGAGAATATTTAACAGTAACTACCATGTTTTTCGACAAATATTTACTTCGGAAATCAGTAAAAATGAGGTGGGAAGATGTAGTGAGAAGATAAAGAAATTAGCAAGCGATGATATAGTAAAACAAAGAAGATATTTGAGTATAGATGAACATGCTGATAGGAAATTTGAGTGGAGAACTGTGTCAAATTGTAATCTACGGACTGCTGGCAGTTCATTATGGCAAAGTAGAACATGGTGATTTCAAACAATACTCACATACTCGCATTTCTGGTCAATGTGCATTATTTTCGTGAAAGAACGGCATTAAAATATTTATGTCCAAGCACCAAAATGAATACGAATTAGATGAGATAATTCAACAATAATTACCATATTTTTCAAAAATAATAATTCGAAAATCGGTACACAATAATTCAAATGATAGGTAGTTGCACATTTCCACAATTATTTGATGTATACGAATATTTTGGCTCCCTTAGGCATCATATACAAAAAATTTAGTACATGAGAACATCACATTTATTCCTCAAAGAAAGGGATTCGGGAGGATTTGACTAGTTTGAGGAAGGGGCGGGAAACAGACTTACAGTGGGGAGACAGAGAGAAACCATACAATTAATGGCATACGGGAAAACCCAGGGGTGGAAGGAGGACTCTAGTCAAAAATATAGAAGAATGACACGTGGGGAAAGAATCAAAGAAGCGGGAAGGCCAAGAGGATGGAGAAGAGCAGAAAAGGCAGGTTAAAATAGGGGTTGTTTTTCACAATTATTTATCAACAATCATTATAAATGGAGAGGTGGGAGTAAGTACTGAAGCAAGGAAGTGGTGGGGGAGAGGAGACCCCGAATGAGTAACGCAGTAAGTAGTGAGAATGGAATTAGCAGGACTACGTGGAAGGGATTGCAGGCAGAAAAAAATGGTAGACAAATGAGCTTGGAAGATGCAGTGATAATATAAAGTAACAAATTCAAAAAATTACTAGAGACGATTAACATGGGCTGGCTAGAGTAAAGCAAAATAGAACGCATACTTACACAATCAGGACGAAAATCTTTGATAAGGATAATGGATGTTAAGGATAGCCGACGAGGCAGCAGCGATTCCCCGTGATTCTGCCTCCCTAGCACCGCGGAGTGAATAACCGTATGCGATCCTGGTCCCGCATGGCGCCCTAGGGGCATCATGAATCGAGTCAAGTGGATGCAAATTGGCAAATATTTACGCGTCCATGATGCGGGCATCCCGATCACCCATCGATGTTCGCCTAAATACGACCGCTTATCTAAATTTGCGTAATTTAATCCACTCCAGTGCTGCCGGATGATAAACCGGCGATGATTGAAGACCGCCCGCGGGGGGCAGTAATGAATTCAGCTCCGTGACTTCGCAAGCACTGATTTTTATTAAAATCAGCATCCTCTAAGGGCGGCCTAAAGGTTAGGGTATTAGAGAGCCTTGGCTAACATGGTCACCTATAGCATTAGTGTTAGTGGATGAAAAGTTGGATCAGAACCTAAGAGGGAAACTCTGACGTAAATTTTTACAGCTCCGCCTATCCGCCCACGGCAGTGGCCGTAAAATTAAAAAAAATTTAAACAAAGATTTTTTATAAGATGGTCTTTTAAGATTTCGTTCAACTTTACGGGGAATATCTGCATTAAGCAAAATACACCAACGGATGAAGTTTGCCATGAAAAAATATTCATCCGTTGGTGTATTTAAATTTGTACCCGTGCGCGTGACTGCGAACAAAGTAATATGTTCCTGCAGTGCTTTTCATTTAACGGTTGCTGAAAAGCCATTGATTCCTTTAAGTTCTCAGAGCCGACGTCAGGGCTAACATATTCCTGTCATTAATGTATCAAAATGCATCTCTTAGGTTGAAATAGAGCGGTGATTTTTCTCCATAGTTTTTGCAATTACAAGAGACTATGATTCACTGATCATTTGACCTTTATCTCCTATTCGAATTAATGCTGTGTCTATAAAATCAATGAGACCCTATAGATTATCTTAAAGCGCTTGTCAAACCAAGGAATGCAGATTACTTTGACGTGGATTTCATGGCCTTGGGCATTAGGTACGACGGCGAGAGTTTTTTCAAACAGTTTTCCTAAGCTAAAAACAAAGATTGTAGTTATAGCTGGGCATTCAAGCTAGTCTAACGTATATGCAGCGGGATCACGGAGGCGAAGTATGGGTTACCATCTGAGTTCTAGTCAAAAATCCCCATTTCAAATCCAGGAAAAGCCTCTTGAAAGGCCCAGTATCCCAATGGGACGGTACGAGGTGCCCCAGGGATGTTACTGGCTTCAACTGGAATTCATTGACCCTGAACTCTGAATTAAGCTCACCCACGCTTCGCATGTAAGGACTTAAGAAATCTACACGTTTCATATACACCACAGAGAGCCGCAGACAGATGTTCAGAAAGTAAAGGGAATTATAGTTTTTTAAATTCATTATTGGTCTACATAAGTGTTATCGCTTTCAAAATAGTCCCCATCATGCACCTCTGCCAGTGCTTCTTTCAATCCTTGAATCACTTCTCGATCTTTGGGATAACATTTAGCTTTGTCAGCGATTTCTTTTAATTCCATATTTTCATGTGAAACGACGCGTAGGCCATTTATCGCTCTCTTTATTTGTATAAATAGCATTACAGGACACGAAGCCATATGTGACGAATTTGGAGGGTGGGGCATCGTGACAGTAATTCTTTTGGCAAAACAATTACGTACAAGCAATGAAAAGTGAGCCGAAAATCACCAATGTCTCAAAAAAAAAGTCTTATCTTAGCGGCTGCCACAGACCAAGTAAACGATGAATGCAGATGAAAATTATATGAATATGTAGTGGTATGTATACCAACATAATAAAAAAATATAAACGGACGGGCTCCCCAAACTCGCAAGAAACTTATGAATTCATTATACGTTATATTCCTCAAATACCTCGTAATCATAACAACTCATATCATAATAACAAGTTGAAGGGGATATCGTTTCTCGGAAAACATATGATAATAAATGAAGACCAGGTTCAAAGTTAACTATCTAATCTACGCCCAGAAAAATCACTACTTACGATTTCTAAGATATTTATGTGCTTCGCTCCAACTGTTTTTAGCAGGCGAAGTAGAACTTTCACAATATTATGGAGGTTAATTAATCAAAGAGTTTTCTCGGAATGATCTGTAATCGATTTGCTACGCTGACTCATGACGATAACGTGTCAACGTCTGATGTGATACATTTCTTTCCAGCATAAATAAAGGATTACATCTTCAGTGAAATCCCGATTTGCACCCGACTCTTTCTGCATGTTGGATTATTTCTACCAGCTCCAAAACTTAGCTAATGACCGGATTAGATTAACAAAGCATTAAGCGGGGCATTTTTAACAATGGAAAAAAATTTACTGCGCAGTTGTTCATAAAAAGCCTCATTTTCCCAGCACGTTAGAGTGTAGCCCAATGTCTGCGGTGGGGAAAAATGGATAAAATGAACCAACTGTCTTTACTCTTATCCAAGTTTTACATTAAAGATTCTGGGGAATACCAGAAGAAATTGTGAACAGAATGTTGTATGAGACATGCATTTTAGTGCACTTTATGGACGTAGGGCACCCAATGTACATACAATGACATTCATATTCGGAAGCATGTTGCCCGGGATACGCATTACCCTTTATCATAATACTGAAAGAATTCAAAGGCATGGCAGCCAACTGAAACGTAACACTAGGGTAGAATCGTACGAATGGTATCTGAAAATTTTCAAGCCACGAAATTCCCCCAGTGGTCTTTTTCTCAATCTTTTCTCCCTTAATTTCACCTCAAAATCCTAGCCCTTCTCCCGAAAACTCGGGGACCGAGCCATTTCGATCGATCGCATTGAAGAGACTGACAGTTCCATTTCCACGAGAGAGAGTTTTGGGAAAAAAATAATGAGTGACAGACGGGCGTGAGGCAAAATACCGCCCCGATGTTTACAGCTTTGATCATGTAAGTTAAGATTTCGTCTACAATTGAAATAGGACTTTTACAAAATTAGGTACTCATTCAGTTCACGGCGCTTTATTTTCGCTCTAATTCAATGGTGTAGAATTAGCAAAAAAGTCCACGCCTCTGCATTACAAGTATGCGAATAGATAAACTTCCGCAGAAATTAGCTTCCATACCAGCAGGATGGCGCACAAATCAAATAAATCGTAAAATGACAAATACATAAAGGGGATAGATGTAAAGACAATGAGACTTTAACGACGATGGCATCACTTGAAAATGCTGATGATAGATTCCAAAATGTTATCAACAATGTAAAAATATGTAAAAATCACGTGATATTTACAAAAGATACACAGCGGATGAAAGCCTTGGCAAGCTCAAGGAACAATAGCTATTTGAATTGAATTTTTTTCGATACGGTCAATACTTCCTTGAAAGGAACACTTTCCAACAATTTCTACTGAACATATAATCACTTAAATATATTACTATCATGGAATGGAAATAGGTTAAGTATTTAAAGTAATTGACATCTAATTTTAGATAGTCACGCTAAAAATTCTCCCCAGTCTTTGCTGGAGGAAATTCCTGGGAAAGTCTTCAGTATGTGTTGTCTCCAGTTCTACTTTAAAAATTATAAATGTATTTAAAACAATGCTGTTTAAATGATTAAAATAACACGGTGAAATAAAACTGATACAGTTTAAATAAAGAGAAATTTAAGAGTTGGTATACTGAGTAGAGATTTGGACGGGTTTTCCAAGAAATATTTTTTGAATGCAGTTCGCTCAAAATAAAAACTCACTCGTCAGAGAAGTGAATAGTCCTTTCCATCACGTGTCACCGTGGCTTAAATTTTGGAATAAAATTCATGACAGCCGGTGGCGGACAACGCCACTGGTCGAAATCCTTTCGGCGTTCACGTGTTTTATCCCTAAATAACGCGGAATCGGCAAGAATGCGGCAACGGAGGCTTCTCCCAAAAATATGGATGCCGTAGCGGATTTCAATATTCAACGCTGACGTAGGAAAAAAGCAAGTACTAATTTTTTTTTTTTTTTGATAGTCCACATTTGCCAATGTGTTACCATTGCCTATCTGTTCAGTATCAAGGTGCTTACTTCTCGAAACTTGAACCTCACTTTTATTTGTCCGATTTCTCCCACAAAACTTTCCCCCAAAACTCCATATGGAGTGTAAATTTAAACATAAACATCTAGTTTTTGGTAGCTTACTTCAAGAAATACGAAGATGAATAAAGTAGATTGGAAGGAAAGAAGACTAATAAGTGAATTGTATTTGGGACAAAAGGCAGCAGTGAAAGTGAATGAAAACATGACTGAATGGGTGGAGCTAGGTAGAGGGGTTAGGCAAGGATGTTGTTTGTCACCAACTCGATTCAATATGTATGTTGAAGACATGATAAGTGTGACATTGGATGAAAGAGAAGAGGGAATAAGTATTGGTGGAGTAAAAATAAGATGCATTAGATTTGCTGATGATATGGTGGTTTTAGCCGAGGACACAGAGTCATTGCAGATATTGGTAACAGCGTTGTAGGAAGGAATGGAAACATATGGAATGAAAATAAACGTTAAAAAGACTAAAGTGAGAAATGTAGATGGTATGAGGGTGAAGACAAAACAAGGTGAAATACAGAATGTGAGAAGCTACAGTTACTTGGGAACTTTGTTAACTGAAGACTGGAAAAGTATAGGGGAAATAAAAAGAAGGATAGGAATGGCGAAAGAAGTTTTCAAGAAGAAGAAGAGAGCCTTGTGTAACAAGGTACTGGAATTAAAATTGCGGAAGAGATTGATGAAATGCTATGTGTGGAGTGTGCTTATGTATGGATGTGAGACTTGGACGATGAGGAGGAGAGACAGGGACAGGATTGGGGCGTTTGAGATGTGGGTTTGGAGGAAGAATACGGTGGACGGATAGAGTTACGAATGAGCAAATGTTAAATATGATAGATGAGAAAAGAACGTTGATGGACAAATAAATCAAAGGAAGGGTAACTGGCTGGGACATTTGATGAGAAGGAATGGAATTTTGTAAGTAGCTTTGGAGGGATCGTTGGAAGGGGTCAGAAGAAGGGGAAGGAGAAGGCTGAAGTTCATTGAAAATATAAAAATTGGAAGATATGTAGACTTCAAGGAGATGGCCGGAGACAGGAGAGAATGGAGACAGCATTGGCGCGGGGGACCTGCCGACGGGCAGAACACCACAAGACGATGATGACTTAAAGAAACTGCTGAGCCGTATCTCATTCAGTGCTCTAATTAACAAAGTTAAGGGTGGGTAGAGATGTTTAGTGGTACTGTGTAACAGGAAATATAATCGCAAATAGGTAATATTGTACTTTCCACAATTTTATTTTTTAATTGTCTGACTCTAATCAATATATTATTCTCAAAAGTGGAAATTAGATAATAGTATTTTTACCTTTCAACTGACAAAATATATTGTGTCGAAACATAATTCATATAATTAAATAAAATGGAGAACTTACAATATTAGTGTACCAGTGAATGTTTCCTTATTTAGAGGTGCAGGATACGATAAGAGATTCAAAAAGTTACTTATTTCTCGAAGACATTGATTCACTCCGTACCTATGAGAAAATAAAATTTACTGTTCCTTATAAATTTTATGTTTCATCGTGTATTTTAAAAATATGTATTCATATTTTTGCTACTTTTTATAAGGGATGTGGAGGGTTTTAAGAATTTTTTTAGTGGAGACCGTACAATTTGAGAGCGAGCACAAAAGGAAAATAAAATATGCTTTTTTAAAGAAAACATCGTTATTACGATAATAGTATCGAGGAATTACATTCTTTAAACAAAAGAATTTATAAAATAGATTTTTTCAGGCTTAACTTGGTGAAAATCCATTGCAAGCAATAAAAATGTATGGCACTTTTTCAAACAATTTATTAAAGACGACCGGTTTCGTCGCTGAGGCGACATCTTCAGGTACAGAAATCGTTATGTTTATAATTATTTTGCTGTTCATTTGGTTGCTATTACGCGTTGGTAGGGGAGGGTTGCGTTGGGGTTGGAGCCTTACTCAACTTCAGAATACTTCAACGGATACGAAGAAAGTGTCGTCGATAGTTTTTTTAGGAAGAAATGCTCCCTCCGGTTACAGAAGCTCATCTGCCAATCATCCAATTATAATAAACATAAGAAACGCTGGTGCAAACTCAGTTATTACGGACATATTTCACAAGCAACCGCAAACCTCTTTCCCAGAGGAGAATTTAAAATTGCATATTATAACACATCTAACTTAAGGGCGTTATTATACAATACGAAAGATGAAATTTACATGTGGCGTTAACATTAAAAGTGCCATTTACAGACTCATTTACAGGCATTTACAGACAGTGGCAGTGACTGTGAGACCTGTTACATAGGCCAAACTGGACGTTCGTTCTAAGTAAGAACAGAGGAACACAGAAGGTATTTAAGAAACAGGGAGATAGAAAAATCGCATTTCACGAAAGCACCTATGGGAGAGTGACCACAGGAGCGATTTTGCTCCGGAAATTCTCCACTTTGAGAAAAAGGGAAGAAGGATGGACTGCTTGGAGGAGTTGGAGATTATGAAGCACATCAGGAATGGAATTTTAGCAAATGAGAATATTTTTGTCAACCATTCCCCCCTCTTGGGAATTCCCCTGAAGTTGAGTAACGCTTCTACCCTAACGCAACCCTCCCCTACCAACGCGTAATAGCAATCAAATAAACAACAAAATAACTATAAAAATAACGATTTCTGTACCTGAAGATGTCGCCTCTGCGACAGAACCGGTCGTCTTAAATTAGATTAAACCGGTCTAGAACTTGACCTACTTCAACCCGTAATGGTGATCAGATCTCTTCTCAAAATATATTTTATTTCGCATGCAGTCTAATCTGCTAGGAAAACAAATAATAATAGAGCCTGATGCCTTATTTTGCCACCTATATGTGATTGAATCTATTTTTAACGTTTGGTCCAAGTTACCTTTATCGTTGTAAGCAGCGCAATGTACAATTACAGGGTGCGTTTTCTATGTAATGCAATTATTTTTTTATAATTTATTGAACATATTTGCACAAAAATTGTACATATTTCAAAGTAATGCCTTTGGGCTTCTGCGTATTTTTTCCAGTGACTCTGCCATGACCGATACGTGTCCAGTAAGGTTTCTTCGGGGACCTCTAGCAAAGTCCTCTTCACTGATTGTTTCTCTTCTAAGGATAAAAATGGGTTCATTTCAGGGATGCCTAAATCTGAGGTAACAGAAAGAACTCTGTGGGGCGACCTCAGGACTATGGGAGGTTGAGGCTGCGTTTGAACTTAGTGTTTTACCAGGAACTCGCGGACTCAAAATGCGTTGTAGCAAGGCACTTTTTCGAGATGGATTTGACAGTTAACAAAGATGTATTTTCTCATCCTGATGACCTATTTTTGGAGTATTTCCAGCATCAATTGTCTGTCCTTGAGAACCAAATACCTTATTGACCACTCCTTCGCTGTCTAAAAAGGCATTGAGCACTGAATGCAAATATGGGGGTTGAGCTTTTACGGCCTCGGAGCTGTAGAAAGGAAATACTCAATTGGCCTTGTAATTCTCCCACGGCTCGTCCACCTTGCAAGTCAAAATTTCCACTGCGTTGGTGTGCGGAAAGGGGGAAAAATTCACCGCAGGGACCAAACACCAGCCTCTCAACCGGAAAGCCCAAAACACATACACACACATTCACTCACAACAAACATACACAAAATGATCCTTTGTGGGGGCTGCAGGGACCTCCACTAAGGATTCTCGCTCCACAAAAAACCGGGAATATTCAGAGGATGGGCCTGTTAGGGATAGCCAGTGATTTGTGGAAACACACGCACTCAATAAGCAGTCACTCACACATTCACTCACCTACAGATGGCTTCAATTTTCCGGGAGAAAACAAAAGTGCTCCAAGAGAGCGTCGTTGGGGATCGGCAAGGGGACGAGGAAAACAAACGAACACTGATTTCACTTTTCATGTGCTCATACTCATCATTTTGTGGAACTGCCTCTTGTCAGCCCTTCTTAAAGCCCTGTAACCACTTCAAAACTTGTGAGTAGGACAGAATGGTTCCCCTTATCCCCACAAATCATTTTGTTTGTATCCTCAAGAGATTTTTTCAGTCTATAACAAAACTTAAACTTTGCTCTATTGTCGATTACATTTTTTCGCGACAGGGTGGGAGCGTAGGGGTTTACAATAACTGACGTCCTTCCGTTCTACCAGCTTAAAGAGCACTGAAATTAATCTCGTTGTAAAGCCTTGCGTTGACCACAAATTTTCCAAGTGGTTTGATTTCAATCCAACGAATAGGAGCGGCACAGAAAATTCAATTGCAATACTTTCGGAACGCACCGTGTATATACAGTGGACACAGTACACAGCATACATACCCACAGTGGACAGTGTCCACCGTAGGTATATGTGCTGTATAAATATTTGAAAGGGTTAGTTTGGAATTTCAAGCAGAAAATTTTTCTACATTTTTTTTGTTTTCGGAGTACCTGCAAAGAAGTAGCAACGATGTAATTCAGGGTTTACAGGGTGAATTAGCTATGCTTATCATTATAAATGACTATACACCTCCATTTTGCTCAGGCATGGATTTCAGTGAGGCTGTAGCACAGGAACACATGAATGGGGGTATTAGAGTAGCCATCTCCCCACATAAAAATAGATTAATCCTGTTCAAAACAACTATAATCCTGATCATAATTGGGTAGTTTATTTCGATCAATATTAACAAGCTGAAAGGTTATTAAATCACTGGAATACAGAGTTCTGAGTCTAAGTTTCATACCCACCTAAGACGAAACCTTACCTTGAAGGGATCACATTTTCCGCATCCAGTTATCATCGCGTATTCTAAAAATTTTGAAACACGTTATTCAGGAGAGTTTCTATTTTGTAATTTCAATTTTCAAAGGATTCCTATTTCTCGACTCGCGGAATACTCTTTCAGTTTAAAACTGCCCAGAACGATACGCTTACCTGAATTTCCGTAATTTGATACACTTTTATTGCGTGCCGTAAAATGTTTTGCACAATGCAATTAATAGCGTATTCATTTCCGTTTTCGAATATTAAAAAGTTAACTATAAAAATCAACACGCATTTTAGAATGGGGATAATTAAATGCGATCCATTTTCGGGTTAAATGCTGCGTGAAATGAAGTTTTATTGCGTTTATTCCAAATTTCTCAGATCTGCTCATTTTTCCCCTCCGATCGCTGCTTTGTCAAATCAACAATCAAGCGTCATTTTTATTCGCTGCGGTATATTAACCTCTTCTAAAAAAACGGAGAATTAGTGGTTTAATTTCATTATTTCTACAAAAACTGCGAAGTAGTCATAATCAGTGAATCAACCAGAAACATGAGTCTAAATAAAACCATCATCACAGGGAATGACAACCAGGAGTAACATATAAATGAACAATGAGCTGCACTAATCCTGAGAATGGATTACACTATTGCATCTAATTGCTGCGTAAATCTGAAAGAAAAACTTTAGTAAATAGTGGCAAAAGCTGTACTAATTATTACCTTTTGATATAAATCAGTAATAATTACCTCATCATGCTTTAATAAATATTTCTGGTAGATATCTCCTATAATAATTATTTCAGTATGATGACTGTATTATTCATGTATCGACTGTGGCTATCTGGTGGTTTTAAAAGAAATTCTGAAATTAAACTGTTAAAATAAAAATGACGATTGATTGCTGATTTCAGTGAGCAAAAATAGAATGGAAGAGTTGAGCGGTTTGAGAAATTTGAGAAAAAAGTTTTTGCTGCATTCTTATTGCTTTCTTGATGACCGATGGCGTGCGTTTCCAATTTTACTGGCCTTAGAGGCTGGCCTTTACTGGCATTGACCTCTATATTCCAGTGATACGCATGAATAATCTCTCATGGTATCCATAAATAACACCGCTTGAGGTTTTCTATTGCGTTAACCCTCTCATTACGAAATCGGAAGTCATTCAGTGACCTAGAGATTTTCAGTATTCGTCCCTTACTCAATGGATTTCTTGAACTTTTATTCTGTGATAATTGAGATTGATAGTTGCGCACATGATATACAGTGTTGGGACTTGAACCTACTCGTGTATGGATATTAAAACCTTTTTTTATCACTTTCCTTGTCTCCGGGTGTTTTTAGCTGATTGGGTAAAAGCTTTCAGTAAATGATTACATCATTTATTTACTGTTGAGAAAATATCGATGATTTTTTTCTCGCGAAGAAATCTGAGGTTTTCCCGGCGTATGATGATATTGAAGTTGTTTCGGGTTTCCCACCGGATGAGGTTCTCCATCTCTACCGAAATTTCGATGGTCGTGGCGTCCATTGTTATTAGGGCTGTGAAGAAAGATCTGAGGTTTTCAGAAGCCCTGATGACGATGGACGACACGACCATCGAAACTTCGCGTCGGCAGAGATGGAGAACCTCATCCGGTGGGAAACCCGAAACAACTTCAACCAATTTCTCTTGCATTTATATCGATAAAATAATTCCAACTAATTTAACCGTATCCTTAATTTTATTAAATTATAATTAAATTTATCTAGGATTTCGCTTTTTATCTCCATTATCTGCAGCTTAATCTCCCATAAGCGATACTCTCAAATACAAACTTCTCGTAAAATAGGTTTTAGATTTCATTAAAAGAGCTACTTCCCACTTATTCTCCCACAGCAGGATTTAGTAATTTTACCGTCCAAAATTGTAATAACTTATAAAGGAACAACATTTCTTGCAGATAGTATGCCATGAATGAGTAATTCTCATAACTGACAAGGCTTTTGAAATGTTTAAACGTGATTTGTGATTCATATTGCATTTAAGTTGATGCTATGACCTTCTGAAGATACCATCAGCGGCTTAGAAGCATTCTAGCACTTGTCCCTGATATTTGAATTTGAATCAGCCCTATTCACAGCAAGACATTGGCTTCTCTCGAGTACAAATTATCTAGAAAAGTCATTTTCAAAATCTTAAAAATCAAGAGGCGCAATTAAAATTATAACTCCCGGTGACCTTCACAGGGAAAACTTTGATGATTCGTAGGCCTGATTTTCAGTAGCTAATGAAGTTAACAAGCCTTTAATATGGGACGAATGACGTTAGGCCGGCAATGACGCTGCTGAGATCAAAGGATATGTTCAACATGGAAGTGGAAAAATCGAGTTTGTATCGAAACTCGAATATCATGGTTCGATCTCAATGTTCTCGATATTTGACTATTAGCACTCGATTTTCAATTTTAATAAAAATCGATTTCCCCATCACCAGGTATGAAATAGAGACTTTTTAAATTATTCTTTTCCTTTTAATTGGAAAAATGTTTTGGGGACAGTTGAACAAATGACATAATAAGACATTCTACATCTTTCAATCCCCTTTTAACGAAAGCAGGAACAGCTCAGATTACATCATTTTAAAAACGTCCAAGTTGTCGTTCTAACATTGCGATCCATCATTTTTTGTGCATCGCTCACGTTTGAATTATCACTTCGCTTAATCTTACCAAACAGCAGCACACAGACGGTGGAGAGAAGCACAATCAACAAGTTGCAATCCTCACCCAATTAGAGGAACTTCCACACACGCATTGAACAAATGGCCGCGATTTCCCGACGCGAGCGAAATATTATGAGCATCTCATCGTCCCCTGGACATTTAAAATAATGAAATCATACTCGAGCTCCATTACGAAAAGCCATCATTTGTCAGCATGGGAAAAACTCCATGATGGGAAGCTATAAAAAGATGTCAAATAAATTTCCGTCGATGAGACTTGAATCCACATTTTTTTCAGATAATCAATCCGATAATCAATCTAGCATCTCACAACTCCCGCTGCGGATGAGGGAATGGAGCAGAAAATGTTAGCGAGGGATGTACGATCCAATCAGAAATTGAATCGCTACCCAGCGACGGAAAAAATGGATTTAAAAAAATCCGAACGGATATGGTGGGCTAAGGGCCTCTGCTGCATTGACATGGAACACACGGACTCTCAAGGGGGAAGCCGATTAGAGAGCTGTGGAATGCATGGGAGCATATACTACCGGGGAAAACTAATACCTCAACCCAGCAGAAAGAAAACCCCACACATGATGACTGCTAGTGGAAATAAAAGTTGGAAACGAGGCATGACGTTCTTAATTACGCTGAAGGAGTACGATGAAGGAGTTGAGTCGTGAAGCTCACTGCGTACGATGACTGCCATGCACAAACATTTTCATTCGCTTCAAATTATTTTTCGCTGCATGAAAGGCGAGCGATAATGAAATGCAAACAAAAAATGTAATAAAATATTTTTCCACTACTATCAAATACAAAAATAATATTAATTTGAGTAATGAATGATGCATGAACTGAAAAATGCGAAAGTCACTTTTACTAAAAGTAACTTTAGGTCAATTGTAGCAAACCATTAGCCAGTAAATGGTTTCCAAATATAATAAAATTAAATTAAGAATTCGTAGACCCTTTCAAGGCATTGAATATTTTTATTTTTTCATCCCAGGTTAATTTCAAAAACATTTTACAAATATAAAAATATTAGTTTTACGGTAAGTTTTGAGGGACTTTAATTTTAGAATAGGAACTGGACCATTTACTACTGTGGATAATACATCACAACTCGTTGTGAAGTCTTTTCGCCTCAAGCTTAAAAATATTTACGTATACAGTTAAAGAATAATTTGAAATGCACGGCTAAGAAGCATTTTATGATGTTGTTTTTATTTAATTCTTCCTGCTTTTGTCAAGCTGGATATATATTTTTAATCATGATATCCTGCTACCCAAGTGCTACATGTGCCATATATTTTGGCACTGTAAGGAGATCTGCCTTTCTTGATACTGCTCATCAAAAGTTTTTCTTCAGAGTAGAATCGCATCATACATCTACTAAAACCATGATTCTGCTGGTTGAATTTCTTCCTTACCAATGAAACATGGGTCATGTTCACCTTAAGTTTAAGAACTGAAGCTAAACATTTACAGCCCTCGAGCAACTTCATGTTATCTTAAAATTCCTCTAAATACGCCAAAATATAGGCTTTGAGAATAACATGTGAATTGACGAATTTTTATAAAAGATTTACTTATTTTTACTAAATTGGAATGATATTATTTTAGGTTGGACATACAGGGAGACTACATGGAGTTATACCTAAGCTACAAAATTCACAATAATTGAGGATATTATGAAGTTAAATGATTACGTGGACTGTTTACATTATTTCTTGGGCGTAAGAAAATGTAGTACAAGACGTCCTTAGAAAACCTGCGCAAGGCACCAAATGCTTTAAGGAACTATGTCAAATGCAAACGATGGATAAAATTTTAAAAATATGCTAAAATATATCCTTAAAAATAAATTTCAGTGAGCAGTTGGCTTGCGTCTCACAAGAAAGAGATTCATCAAATGAATTAGAACGAATTTGAGATATCTACGAATAGCAATGGGTGTAAATAATTCGTTGCTGTAAAAATGCTAAGACTTAAAAGAAAATAACTACGAACGCTGCCATCACGGGGAACTGGATCAGGAAATATGTCACAGTTACATATCCTGATAACCAGATGCGATTATCAGGAATTTAAAAAGGATCCAGTTCAATTTTTCCAAGTTTGCTAATTTTCACTTTATACCTCCATATTTTCTGAGATGTAATTTATTCATCAACTTTTAAATGCATCTACAAACTACCCTGCAATACGCCTGAATACTCAATAGGCGTGTAGCGCGGGTGTTAGCCCCAGGCATTAATGCATTAAATAAAATGCTGTAAACAAGATCCGGTATCTGAGTCCTTAGTAGTTCGGGAGAAAAAAGAATTCCTATACGTATCCATTTGGCAATATATCTCTCTTAATTAATCGCTTATTTCGGACCTGTAATATTTAATGAAGTGCTAATAGGATGCTCTAAACGTCGACCTGAAGGATATCTATCCTCAACTGTCCTAGTAATATTAACCTAACGGCTCCAAACGTAACTTGTTTAACAACTGTGAAAATCTTTCTATAAGCCCGTAGTAGTTTTGACGCATTGGAAAACTTTCATTTGTATTTTGTTAAGCACGGAAAATTTCAAGATTGCATCTTGACAGGTATCGAACACAGTATTTATACATAGTATTTCTTGAAGTGCTGCCTGGTAATCTTAATCAATACATCAACATCAATCTTTCATGAAAATGAAACCATTATCAAGGGGTAACATATTTAGGAACGATGAGCAATATAAATTCATTCCACGCAGCAGGAAACCCGAAAATTGATTAATTTAGTGCATATCAGCGCTGCGGAAAAATAAAGGCAAAAGTTTGAGACACACAAAAACATACTTCTACAAACAAACACTGCTCTCTTTAAAAACCATGTGAATTGGAGAGTATCTATCAACGTGATGGGGAGATGGATGTATGTGGAAAATGGAAACGAAGCGAGGGTTCTAGAGAGAGGAATTGCAGGTCGAATAAGAAGAGCGGGAGGGGTACTGCGAACGAGAACAGCTTGAGCGATTAAAGGCGATTATTAACTCAAAGGAGGAGGATATTATCCCGCAGCCTCCACCCAAACTCCCTTCCCGACGGAATTGTTCAACCGTTTTTAAAGGGGCCTTCTCTCACATCCCTTCGTACGATCACCTCCTTTCAATCGCAAGCTTTTCTCGATCGACGAAAAAGCATCTCTTCCCTCTGTTGATAGGGGCTTCCTCGTAGTGGCTCAGTAAGCGCAGCTTGGCTTCCGGGTTGTACTTCGCGTCGATTCGTCTTCCTCCGACAGTTTCGCCGGCGTTACAGCATGCGTCTTCAGGCTTGAAGTTTCGGATGCAAGTTTTCTTTCGTCTTATATAAGCCTTGGTTTCGGGTAGATGCGTCCTGATTGGTAGATTTGTGGAGGAGTTTCTTCCAGGTGTTGTAGAGCGAGTAGCTGCCCTTCCTGTTGAGATGAGGTTATATGACTGTTTTTTTATCCTCTCATATAAGTTGGGGATTGCAATTCTTCTCTCTAGCGATAAGTTTAGCCTCTGCGAAGTCCACATTGTGCGTTGGTCCTTCATATATCGTAGGTTCTCGGCGATGGCGGATAAGCAAAATTTTCTATTCTTGGTGGCCCTTTGATGCTCCCTCATTCAAAATCTCTTCTCTTCAGCTGCCTCATAAGTACGGCACATCCGCGATACTTTGCGATACGCAGGAATCTGGTTCCAACGACTGAATTTCTTATGAAGAGTGCCGAAATTCGTGAGCTAGCATCACTGAATACTCCTTAAAATACCACTTAAAATAAGGTTCAGAATAGTTCACAGAGACCTGCCATGGAGGCTGTCTGAGGAAAAATGATGGTTAACCACAGCAATGTAACTTTCTGATCAATGAGTGACATAGAAACGATTGGAATAAGGATGAAAAGTTCTCGGGCTTTCCACCGGGTAATAAATCCTTCACCGCCGACGTTTCGATGCCCATCAGGGGCATCAGGGGCATCCAACACCTACGCCGGGAAAACACCCGATTAGATTGGAATAAGTCTTCGATCATGCCGTAAAAATGAGATTGAGTTTGGTAAACTTATGATGGCTTTAAGGAAATGCATGAACAAAATTACTTTTGCGAGGTGTTGCCTAGGAATATTTCAAGAGAAGATTCGCTCAAATTATTTCAAAGTTAATTAACGCCATTCTAACGCTATTTATAGACTAGCAGACGTTTATCCGAAATTCTCAACTCATAATTCCAACGTCAAGCCACGTCTTGCATTGTTTATTTTGCATGATAGAGAGTCAACTCTTTCAGCAAATCGGTCTTTTTAACGGACTTCATACTGTTTGGAGACATTTTACTACATTGGTATCAGAGTTTCGAAAAGTTATCATTACATCAAACAATAAACTGGGAAAAGGAGGTCACTCAACTTAATTAATAAGCATACAGGAGTTTTATTCTATGCAAAAATGATAATTCTCTCCTTAAATAAAAAATTATGTATTGCTGTCCACAATTTCATACCGTTACTGACATTATTCTACAGGTGAAAATAAATCATCTGTTGTTTATTTTAATTAACTTACCTCCGCTATTCCACTCCAATAACATTAAGTACGTAGTTACGCTGCTCGTCATAATAAATATTTTTTAAACTAAGCTTGAATTAAACGACGATTCGTGGTATATAAGCCAATTAAGTCATTGAAGCTAATAATTAAAATTAAAAAAGGTATAAATACGCCTCGCATTCATACTCCAGTGGGCTTTAAGTGACCATCAGCCGGAATTAATTTTTTTATCCTATATAATTTCAACCAAAAATTCATGAAAAATATCGCCATTGAATTTTTTTCACTAATTGTTTGCTTTCAAGTTTAATGCCAGCACCAAAACTAAATACAAATCACAAAATAAATGCTAGTATAAATTTATTTCTAAAATTTTGTTGGCATAAATTAAAATGAATTATGAAATAGCGGTTGACGCTGATTAACAGTGATTGTGAACAACAATCAAAGCATGATTCCGAAAATTTGAGTTTCACCGACGAGAAACCAAACTTGGAAACTTTGGAAGAATACACTTGCTAACGAAGAGCGCTTGAAATTCTTCTCGAAGTTATCCTTCTTGAAATTCTCCTCATGAGAGATAACAATGGCTTTCATTGCTCTATTTATATTCCAGCGACCGGCCGATAAAAGAATGAATTTTAATTGCAACTCCATTTTTTTGCTGTCATGAGATTAATTAATGAACTCCAAAACAATGTATACCAGCCTAACTGAAAACTAGAAGCAGAACTAATGTAAAACAGAATATCAAGTGGATTTCTCAAATTTTACTATCCCATATACAAAAAAGGATCGCACCAAGAACATCTGCCGGTATGTAAAGGGTGTTTCGATGAAAAATTATTAAACTATTTGGTATTTTACGCCTTTCTGCGATAAAAAGCTCAGAAACGGCTAATTCCTTTTCATTTTGTTCCATACACCCTACGTGTAAAGTGTTGTACAGTGGTGTACATTCACCCCAGGTGTATAGTTACCATTGTCAGTGATATCTTGTTACACAAAAATATGGTCAATACAGTCGGCGATGGCATAAAAGAGCATAATCTCATCCTAGTGACTACCCTTGACAACTTCAGACATGATTTCCACGTTTTAACGGGAAAAACATCTCTATTTCGCGTCATTTATCGCATGCATGGCGTAAAATGAGGCGGCGTGTTGCGGGTTGCCGAACCCACAAAACTGCTTTTGGGGACACGATAAAAGGTCATTTTCTCGATAATTAATAGTAATAGAGCTGATCTATTTGGCCTATATATCAAGGAAACACCAATGTTATACGTAATTGGAAAAAATGAGTGCTTGATAAAACAAAATTGAAATTATTTACATTTTTAACGTTTTTCGTTAAAAATTTCGAAATTTCATGACAAAATGGCGAACAGAAGATATTTACCGATTTTGGAAAAAAACATGTCTGTAATACCCACTCAGGTACGCAACTTTTACTGGGCATTATGATTTGATTCTAGAAAAAAGTGGCAAAACGAGGCACCCTAGTCTACGTTGCCCACGCTCTGTCTGTCCTAATTGGCATTTGAGGGTGGTCTTCTTTGGTAATTGAATATAAACCGGTACGTGTCACAAAACGTCCCTAACATTATCCAATTTATAATAAAAATGGGGCATAATAGGAATTAAAAGGCCCATTCTAGAAATATGAAAGCATCCGTGAGGATTGTGGTAGAGTTTAAACAGAAAAAGGCATTCGCTGATGAAAATCTGATGAAAACATTGTAGAACTTAGAAAGGCAACAGCATTCAGAGGAAAAATAAATGTCTCCGTAGAGTAGCAAACCCCACGTTGGACGTGGTAGAAAAGTCACGGCAAGGCACAGAACAGCGTAGAGCTAGTAAAGCAATGCAATAACATAACATAAAAAGCAATTAACATAGCCATGTATAGAGGCATGGTGGCCTGATAAATACAAACCTTCAAGGGACAAGTGAATGGCAAGGATGGAAATGGAAGACCCCGAATAAAATACACGTAACAGATAAAGAGAAGAAATACGTAGGTGTGAAAAGATTATCCGATGGAAGAATTGAGCGAAGAGTTTCGTCAAATCAATCTTAGGATTGTTGACCATTGTAATTAACGTAATAAAATCCCCTTAATTAAATCGCACTTGTTTTTAAGAAGTGTGCATGTATACTTCCATATCTTTCTGTGCATCCTGAATGATTAAGGTTCCCATGAATATTTCATAAGAGGATCCTAAATTCCGCCTCTAAATTTGATGCAAACCATTGCGCATTTTAATGGGTTTAAAAAGTTGCCACTCGCATCGCTAAGGGAAAAATTGATCCGAGTTTTGCAGGGTAATAATGTATAATTAGGTGTATTCATCGAAATTCACATTCATGATGATGCGATTTAGAAAAATTCATAGCTTTTCAATGCTATTCCTCGCAATTACAAACATTATACAGCAAAATATTGGAAAAAAGTATCGCATTGCACTCATCAGCACGCCGCGGACATTTTTGAAAACCGAATACATGCGATCGAAGTGGCAACGAAAATGAGCCTTTTATGGAATAGTAATGGGTCTCCTCTATACCGCTCCTCTTGAAAGCTCCATTCACAAGATAAACAAGTAGAGGTTCTGAGAATATTGTTTCGATTCCCCCATCTCTGAGTGAACCTCTGCAACCGTCGCTCGACATGAGCCAAGCAACCAAATAGGGTAGTTTCCTTCATCAAAGAAGACGAAAGGCATTGATTGCGATTCGTTACCCACCATTAGTGTAATCATAATATAAAAATCATTTGGTTTTAAAAATCCCAGTTTAGACGAATGGCAATAATTTTAACCGCATTTGAGAAAGTCTAGATTGGTGCCCATGCGATGCCACTCCACGTGACGTCACACGGACCTAGTTTCTAAACGAGTAGATAGGAGTTTTACATCGTCTGAGATTATCAATGCATGCATGAGGCACAGGGCTCAGGGAAACATCTCTTAATAATAATCACCCATAAAATTTACCTAAGTTCGGAAAGTTTCCTTCGTTTGATAGGGTATTAATAAGCCTTATTTAAGCCAAGCGCTATCTGCTAGCAGCCTGCATTTCATCAGCGCTAAAAGCCTCGCTCCAAGGTCACCTCACACGGCGGCAGAGGGAACCAGAATGACGTCACACGGGGTTTTCCCAGCATTCATACTTAGCCGTCACGTTTTCGCGTGCTTGAAAATGTTCACTTTTCATTCAATCGCGAAAAATAGATATCGTCATTTAAAAATCTGAAAGCGTGAAATACGTACTCAGGAGTTTAGACAATGAAAAAATAATAGGAAACCACCCTATTACGGAAGCAGAAGGAAACCGAGAAAAGACTCCTTCGCGGAATTACATCACCAATATATATCCCACCAAACGCAAGACGTTGGAAAAATAATAACTGAAGGAGAGAGAATCTTTCATGGAGCAACATCGCAGGCGGGAACGATTGATCAAGCATTTCATATTCCGGTCGGATTAACTTTTCTCCCCCGTAGTCGTCCGATAGACGTGCCAGCTGCCTAACCGCTGCTGTGTGGGCGAAACTTTTGCGCCTCTCAATGGCAGATTGATTGAGGGGATTCATCCCTCGGGATGTGGGGGCGTTCAGGCTATTCCCTTCAACCAGCCACGTTCGCGAATTGCGCCAGAATGTCTCTCTGGGTAGCTCCACATCAGAGGCGAGTATGATGGCAATGGCGGCCGATAATTCCCATATAAACGAAGAAAATTAAAAATAAATAACGTAGAGTAATCTTTGTCTTTTCAATGAATTATGCGCGAGAAAAATGGCCGCAGCTTGCATTGTTTGTATCGCTCTTTCTTAAGAGTTAATAATTTTAGAATTATTACTAATGTTAATTAGTATCTTGGTGCGTAGGTCTTTAAGGCTGCCCGCTTGGTTTAGATTGCTTCCGCGATTGGGAATAGATATCTTTTAGAAGGACAGGAGTACATCACATTAAAACCCCCTCATTTTCATAGGACCTATTGAAACGATATATTGAGAGAGATAATTTGTCGAAAAGATAGCTTTAACACCGACATTCATGGATGGTAAATAATTTTAAAACGTGAAATAAGGGAAATGAACTTTTTTGGTGTATCATTTTTACAAATTTAATTTATACGCAGTTTGTTAAATTTGACAAAATCAGGTCGAATTCCATGATATTGGGATGAAATTCTTCTTCCAGCACGTGTGAAGCTCAGCATCGATGCCATAGAGTTTCCTGAAAACACTTCTTAGCTATGTATTTTACTATTATACTATGTTTTTAACCTATGAATGACACTTAAGAAGTGAAAAGAATGCGTTTCATGTCCCCCATATCTTAAGAATCTATTGTAATTATACCTAACAATAACTCTCTCCTGAACACCATACATGAACAAGGGAAAATCAAGCCGTCGATGCAAGATTAAATTAGAATTCCGCCTTCCCTCCTCTGCTTTGAAAATACAATTTAATTTTAGAAACAGGAACGACACTGAGGATGAATACTAATAAATGAAAGCAGGGGAATGGATGGTGACGATATGAAATGGAAGGAAATATCCACTAAGGAAGAACTCCCACAATGACACAGTGAAAGAATAAGGAGTGTGATGAAAACTTAGAAACTTGAAAGGTGAAGAGGCGGACTGATTGGCTGAATTTCCAGGCTTTTAGTAATAAACGATGCTTTGAAAATAAATTCGAAGAGTTTCTGAAGCAACTTGGCTTCCAAAATTTGATGAAACTTATTTTTTTTTAATGCTAAAAGAAGATAAAATATATTTAATGATGTCTCTCATTGGTAAGTAATTTCAGAACTATTTGGGATTTTAAGGGCTAAATGATGTGTGCATGACGAAATATTAGCCATAATTTATCGATCGAATGAGTAATGAACAAAATCATTTCAAAATACACCCCATATCAACGTGATATTTGTGAACTTATTAAATTTCCGCATAAAAGGACACAATATTTAATGAATATCAATTTTGACTTGATTTCATACGTTGAAAACGGTCGATACACGGAATCATAAGAACATTTGAAATGTTAAAATTTGATACTAAAGTAATCATTTATTTCTCAAAGTTAGTGACTTAACAGAACTAATATTTAAAGGACTTATTTTAAACTATGTAACTCACTTTCGTTGTAAAACTGATTGTATTGATATAAACACAATTCCAAAATCAACCTAACAAAGAAATTCAACTTGACGACATTCCATTAAGAGGAAATTTAAATAAAAATCAAATTGTGCCACCTTCAAGTCTCAAGCGGTTCCTACCCTAGATCGATTAAAATCTGCGTAACGCTGAGTAACAACAACAGTCAGCAAACTTTAGTAATTCATGACCATTGATGATAAATAGCAACAGTCCACAAATAGTCCTTCAGAATTGCATTGCACAATACAAAACACCATCTATTAAAAAAACATAATTTTCAGTCTCACCAATAGTATTCCCGTATGGTAGTAAAAATTTTTGATTCACATTACACACTGTTTCAGTTAAGATTTTACCGCGAGCAACAGGCATTACGCCTGAATTATTTGTGACCCGCACGGCGTTACTGAAACGCTTTTTGCAGAACGTCCTAAATTCAGGCTGGCACCTCAGAGAGCACACAATCCTTCATTCGGACCACTTAATAGGCGCCTACCTGACCCTTCCCCTGTATTCAGATTCCCTGGACTGACGATCGACCATTCTTCCACAGAAAAATATGCTTTGTTCACAACAAGTCGTCTGAGGCTTTCTGCATTCGATTTTTTGATTAAATTTTGTAATCGGAGTCCAATTTTGAGATAGTCGACAATATTTTTCTCCTCTCCTGTATCGCTTCATCGCTTCCCTTAGACCTGTAAATAAGGTACTTTTCTTAGGTCTGTGTCACTCTGAAAGATCATACTTGCTACAGCAATCTAAGCCTATCACGAAGCCGGAGTCTGCGACTCCCAGTGTAATTTATTTAAAATATGTACGAAGCTCTTTATTCGCTCTTAGCAGCTTCTCACGAAAGAATAAATTGACAAGATAACGGCCTGAAAACCTTGACGTTCCTTCCTGGATTTTAAAGCAGCAATATAATAATTGGCTGCTCTACGAGCAATTTTTAAAAGACGAATAGACA
The DNA here is from genome assembly GCF_921293095.1 of Ischnura elegans. Taxonomy (NCBI): domain Eukaryota; kingdom Metazoa; phylum Arthropoda; class Insecta; order Odonata; family Coenagrionidae; genus Ischnura; species Ischnura elegans. The sequence goes on along the minus strand of NC_060254.1, from coordinate 77,692,828 downwards.
ATTCGACCGTTCCCAACTCCATTCAATTGAAGCAAGCAAGAAGGGTCTGGGGAACTAGAAACTTCTAAAGGGAGTTAAAGAGAAAACTTATGCACAGGTATTCTCAATCTATAACTAAAATCCTTACGGTGAGTTTTATGAGGGCCAAAACCTCGGAAATAACTCATATGGCTGTCACAAATTGACATAAACAGCTGTAATTGAACAGCTTGTTTATAATTTAAGTTCAAACACCTACCGAAATAAGAGAAATTCGGAGAAAGTGAACTACCAGAAATCAGAGCTTAAGCAAACCCAGTAAAACGTTAGACAAGATAAGCATTAGAGTAAAAAGTTATGTTTATCGACCAAATTACATGCTCCAATCCTGGATAGAATATGACGATACGACGAAATGAAATCCTTGAAAGGTTCTTTAATCCAAAAAACATCTAAGGGGAAACAAAAAGAGAAATTATAGCCTGAACTCCTTCACTTTTTTTAAATATGGAACATGAAAGCGTTTTAAGGGTCGGCATGAAATGAACGTTCTACACTAATATGGATGGAAGCAAGAAATGGATAATCATGTTGACATAATGAGAGTAGAAATACAGAGAATTATCGCACGTATGGTTGGCATAAATCAACACAAACACGTAACAAACCAGCACTCAAACAATTAGATTACATGACGACAAACGACGAACCGACAAAACGACGAAGATGACAAAAACTACATCCACGGCCATCATGGACTTTCTCAAAATGAAAACTAGCAGAATTTTAGGATAAGGCAGAGAAAATGAGAGGATAGAGGGGGCAAATTTCGAGAAAGTTGGAGATGCCCACCAAACTGATAAACATTCTCCAAAGATGCAGATTGCAGAGAGTAAAACAAGATGACGCAATGAAAAATATAGTTTTCTTTACTAAATTAACCAAAGAGGATCGTCATTGAAAGTTCTACGAACTTTTCTTGTGAATTTTTTTTAATACTATGACCCTCCCAGAAGTTAGCCTATGAAAGCAAACAAAGCGGCTCTATAATACAAAAAAAACGTAATGGAGAAATTCTACACCGGACCCCTTTATATGATACTAGTGGGGAGAAGACCAAAAATTTCCCCCACGGGAAGAGATGGAGAGAATGGAAAAGTGTATCCCTCGGACTACCTGCGAAACCCAGGAGAAAAACCAATAAAAGAGGAAATATTTGCTAAATATTCATTATGTGCCGGAACGTCCTTGCTCTGCGTCCTTCTGGGAGGAGGAGAATATACTTATATATGCATTTATATACATAAATATATATATACACGCGTTTCCATGGACACTGGAAGTGGAAAGGGTGGGGTAGAAGATGCGATGTCGTCTCCCTCAACTTTGCCAACGGAAGAAACAAGGACATAACGCACCCCCATTCCTCATCTCCATACTTGCTTCCCTTCCGCGGAAATTTCTCCAGCTCTCATCTTCCACGGGGAAAAGATGATTTATTTTTTTAAATATGGGACATGAAAGCGTTTCATGGGTTGGCATGAAATGAACGTTCTCCGCTAATATGTGTGGAAGCAGGAAGAGAAAAAAGAAGATAATTATAAACAACGCGTAAAAATACCCGAAAATTTGCAAATCAGTGTATACTGGATTAATACTCTGGACAATATAAATTTATCAATAACTGGGCGAATATTCCACAGAGAAAAATACCATTGGCCTTAAATGGTTTTCAGGTACTTAACCGGAAATCCGGGTTTGAATCACGGTCAAGGTGAAGGATGTTTTTTCTGTGGATTTTTCCTGCAAATAGACTTCAGATGTGACTCCGTAAGTCATCACGGTTGCTAGTCCCAGCATACTTGAACTAATTTATGAACAAACGATGATAAGCGAATTGCAAGCAAAGTATGATCACATATGCATGTTTTAGAAGGACATAGGATCGAATTCTTGCTCAGAGAGTCAAATTATATAATAATTCTATTATTAACTCTACATAATAGGAATTATTACCCAAAATTTATATCTCTACATTCGAGCGGGAGTAGTTTGGGAAAGGAGGATGACTGTTTTGTGACTAAAGTTTTCAGCATACCTGGAAATTCATAGAAGAACTTGTAATTCACGAATGGAGTGTTTTCTTCAGAAGATAGAGACAACGGTCTTTTTAAAACATTCTGATTTTCAAGTCCTATGGCATGGATTATTACATAACCCTACAAAATGAACTCTCTATCACTAAAGCTTATAGAATAACAAAAAAAACTCACATTTTGTCTGCTCATCTAAGGCTTCATAAACATAGGTAATTAATTGAAACTCTTGGATTCATAATAACTAAAAATGGGCACGGAAAAAGCAAAATTTGATTAAATGAATCAATTATTATCGCTTTACCCACATACTATCAATGTTTAGAGAAAAATTAATGTTAATATCAATACATTATTAAACCTGTCCTCCGCCAAACACTTTCCTTTAAACGAATTTTTTTTCAGCAAAACATATAAACCTAGCGTTAAAAATGAGCAAAGGACTGTATTAGTAATATCCATAAGTTTTTTCCACTCCATCCGCTATTAATCCTGAAAATTCTTTTACGGGGCCCCTGGGTTCCATCTGATTAATAGAAAAGAAAAATATCTTCCAAACCTCTTGGTTTCAACTTCACGGAAAGCCAAATTTTCAGCTTTCATTTCCAGTATAGGGAAATATTATTATCATGTTTTATGTGAATTTCACCGACGTTCACGTGAGAGGATTAACATATTTGAAATCAACTTCACTGCTGAATAAAATTAAAGCTATGTAGGGGATAAACAGGTTTCCAAATAAAGATTTTCACTCCAAAAACAGTCCTTCGTTTTTGGCAACTTCCTTCACCGCACGGTTCATTAATTCTGGAATAACAGTTCTCATTTTTTCATATCTATACATAAGGTACATAGTTGAATACTTAAGTCCCATGAGTACGGATTTTCTGGCCACCTTTCCAATTTTTTTAGGTGGTAACCGTCCGTTTACCATTATTTATGTACTTTTACGAGTTTATATGCTTTTTGCTGTAAAGTTATGAGCTTCAAAATTATGCAAAATACAGAGGGTCACCTAAAACGATATTTCGATCTCAAACATAAAAATGTTTGTGAGCATTAGCTGTTCTAAAAAACACTGTGAGTCGCCCAAAGTCAATGAAACGGATTCTAGTAGCATCTAATGGTTCCAAACGGTTAAATAAAGCAGGAGTCTCTGCATTTTGACGAAAACTATCAAAGGTTAGGAACAGTGGAAGATTTTTTTTAAGTTGCCCAAACAGTTACAGAATGTTTAAAATGGTCATTTGCCTACCGTTTCGTGACATGTATTTAACAAATGCCATGCCTTCAGGCGAGATAAAAAGCGAATGACAAAATTAATGTTGAAATGTTAACGAGAATGTCAAATTTTTAGCCCAATATAGCACTGTCGCCGGTACCGCAGTGACGGTAAAATTAAATAAATGTTATTTTTTTCCAAAACAATTAACCTTCGATTTATGCGTGTACAAAATACAGTGATAATGGTTGATCAATTACTACCATACGAGCAAAATCAAATTATCTTATTAATAATACTCCATCAATTTTAAAATATCTCGCGCTCCGTAATGATATTAGGCTAAACATTTCCAAGCGCATTGTTTGAAAATTCGGCATCCGGCAGGAAATGGATACCCATTTCGTAATAACGTTTTTCAGTTAAAAAAAAGGTGATTTCATTGAATATTCAATCGGCCATATTTTGTCCGCCAAAACCGAAGAAAAATTGATATTTATCCAACACAGTATAAAGGGGCAGTCAAATACATTTATTGCGCTTTTATGCCCTCATAACAAGACCAGATTACTTTCAGTCGAAAGAACCGAGAGGGAGAAATATCGTAAAATATTCCAGGCTAAAACTTCATTCTGGAAAGATAAGAGTTTCTGAATATTTGCGTAAACTTCATATTTGAAAATAGGAGACAGATAATGGGGCCATTCCGTTTTACTATCGAATAAAAAATGCCGCGAAAACTATCAAGGCAGGATGGGGAATTATTGCCATTATCATTGTGAAAATGCTCCTAGGAGCTATTTGGTAAGAGATGAAGATAGAAACAATCTTCGTCGAAATAGAGTAATGCTGAGGAGGTCCTATAACCCAGTAAGTTATAGGACTGGGGATGATGTCAGTGATCCTACTAGTGGCAGTGCTGGTGTGCATGTAAGCCCTTCTGGGGGTGATGTTCAAGTAAATGTCAGTGATCCTCATAGTGCCAGTGTTGGTGTGCATGTTAGCCCCTCTGAGCCCTTTAGTGACAATAACTCTGTTGTTACTAGGGTAGGCAGAGTAATTCGCAAGCCCAAGTATTTGAAAGACTACTCAACTCAATAGTGAATTGAATTGTTGTTATTGTTGTTATAAAATTTATAAGATATCATTGTGAGTTATGTTAATTTGTTTATTACTGTTTAATTGGTTTTTACTGTTAAAAGTTTTTGTGTTTAGATTTCTCAACCGAATTGTTGAATTTGAATTGTTGATTCCATAGAGATTATTAGAGTATTTATGGTGTAGAGTATTCATGGTTCATTCTAAGGAGGGAGATGAAACATATGTATATCGCATGTCATTTGTCATTGCCTCAGTTCACACCAGTGTGGTCTGCAGCGGCAGTCTCCGCTTGTCTCGTGCCTAATAAACGTCTATGTAGAGTACATACGCATTATCTGTATTGTTAGGGTTTTTAGAGTTCCTCTCAAAAGCTTCTCTGCAACGCATTTACTTTTCTTTCCATTAAATTTGTCTTGTCACGGGGATCATGTTTTCTCTACAATATCCTGTTCACGCCTAAGGAACAGAAAAAAATGTAATTTTTTAACAAATACGTCCACCATTAAATTATACGATGAATTAAGTGGCGAAATCTCCCTTAGGTTTAAGGGGAATAGGTTTGAGAGAAAGCGTCAGAGATTAAGCAAAAGCTGCGATAGCTGATTTATGCATGAAGTGCCGTAAAAATTAACATTGATTGGCAAATTCCTGCTAGCCGTAATTATTTCGTTCATAAGTCATTTGTGTACAACACATTAAACGAATTAGTCTGATAGCCGCTAGAGACTCGGAGGCTGCCGCGCAATTCTTAGACTGCTTGACCAATTGCGAATAGATATCATTAGGAGTGACACGGGTGACATAATATCAGAAGCCCGCTATATTTCCAGGTCCGAGAGAAACGATAAATTAAAAATTGCCGAACGGACAAGCATAGGAATTCATTCTTACCCCGACCAATAAAGGACTTCATTAAATGCTCGTCTTAATTTCGTCAGAGCATATCCTTTTAATCTTTAAGCAGCTGATGTTCTAATCCCGCCGTCTATTGAGGAGACTTGCGGGGTAGTGTGTTGATGTAAATAGAGATGAACAAAAGAAAATGCACACATTAAGCAACTCAAGCAGATATAACACTGCATTTCGCCCACGCCTTTAACGTTTCATAATGACGTGTGTCCACTTCTATTTAATCAAACTCAAATTCAGTGACTTAACCCCTCTATTCAACAATTTCATCCTATTTTATACCGTTTTATGATATATATTTATTAAAAAAACTTGTCTTCACATGAGATGCATATGCGATTGCGAAAATTCAAAAACGAGAATGGCAAAATTTTTCCCAATATGATACCCGTAGCCAGTGCCTTTTTGAAGGTAAAGTAAAATAAATATGCATATTTTTCAAAAATCAATTCACCCCAGTATTTTTAAATAATTTGTTGCAGAAAATGATTTTAGTGTGATATTAAACAAATTATTATATTTAATTAAATTTTGCCCAACACCTGTTTTGAAAAATAAGATTTGGCATGGTT